>NC_057799.1:90671021-90687121 GCF_018294505.1 Triticum aestivum
CGGCCTCATGAGGACGCCATGAAATCGCTCGGGTCGGCGATGGACACCTCCTCGAACTCGTTGTCTGGCGAAAGGAAACGGAATGTCACAGAGTCAGCAAGTTTGAAAAACGCAGCAGCTATACAGGAGTCATGGACAAACGACAGAACAAGTAGAGTTTGGTTAGAATTACAAATCACCATCCTTTTCAGTAGTAAATTAGAATTAGGTACATAGCATTGCTCTAGAGAGAACACGAGTCTAGGCACTGTAGTCTGTAACCACCATGGCATAGTGCAAAAAAGTTGTCATTTGATTTGCTCCGGCATGGTATTTACAGGCAGACAATTGCAAATGTCCTTCAGGTTGCATCTCAGCTTTAATGCTTTTATACATTTATTACGGTGAAGGAAATGAACCACAGGTTAATAGAGAGCAAGAAGGATATAAAAATTCATTTTGTTGCACCGACAGTTTTGTAAAACATATCTCGCTAGCGATTGGAGAATGATGACCTTATGATGTACCACAGAAAAATAATAAAAAGGATCATTCTTGATAAAGTCACTTTCTACAAAAGAAGCAGTTGGTGGCAACAACCATTGCTACAAAAATGATAACTATGCCCGGTTGTTACTCAGCGTCAGAACAGAAGGAACACAAAGCAATAGCTCAAAAACAGACGACAAGCTAAACATTGAGTGCATAAGTGTCAAACATCAAGCCAAGCGATACCAGAACAGAACCTTTTCTCAATGCCAATGCAACGACGGCGTCATTCTCCACCTGCACAAGTATCAAAATCAATTTTAAGTCATGGAAGTAAAAAAATGGGTTAAGCTGAATGGTGTCTTTGATCTCGAAATAAGTAAAATCACTAAACTAAGGCTACCCAAATCAAATTGTACCATGCCTAATAAATATAATTCCCTCTGTGGAAAATGCTTTCTCCAATGACTAATATATATTGGTACCTTTTGATCAGCCAGCGTCTTGGAGTCATCCAATATATTGTTGGTAGCCAACAAGATCAACCTCTGGTTATTAGGAGGGTGGTCTGTTATTGACTGCAACTTCTGTTTGATATTCAAAATTGTCTCTGTTGGATCACACTGTATGAAGTAGGTGGTCTTGTTCCGCTTGACTCGAATATACATGCTTGCAAGCCTGCATCAGAGAGAGAGATATGCCTAGAATCATCAGCCAAGTAGGATAACATGCTTACCTATCTCAAACAATCTTCACTACTCGACGCGTTCCACCCTTTATCGAAAAAAGAAACTACTCGACGCGTTGTCAGATCATTATCTTGTCAAGCATAAGATTTGCGTCTTAACATCATATTCACAATTCTGTGGATCATGGGATTTTTCTTTGGACATGTGAAAACCGAAGATATTCACGGGAAGTGCAATCTGCTGGAAAAGCAGCAACAAGTCCTGCAGTAGGAGCAACTAACACACTGGCTATTTCAATCGGTCATGGCGCCATGTATATTTCACCTATTGTAGCAAAATCCTTAAGATGTTATTGAGCATGCAAGTTTTCGTATCCTTTTCTCAGCTTATTGTATAAATCTTACATTGTAATATGACCAAAAAGTAACCAAGGTAAGTTAAAAAAAAGTAACAAAGGTATGCCAGGATGAACACCTTCTTTTTACTAGTAATTGCATGGTATAATTTCAGTTGGTGGCGGTGGAAAGGACTGATTCCCCTGAAGACTGAATTTTTACAAGATAAACAAACAAATAGTACAGGCGCCCCGAAATCAGCAATTCCACGAGTTCTCCCCCCCCAACAACTAGCGCCTCGCGGAATAATTTTCAGTCACCACTACCACAAACACACTAGATGCCTCGTCCCCGAGCAATTTCCGCCGTTCCGCGCGCTACTCAGACGCAAGGGGGGGCTGTTAGATTCGCCCGCGGCGGAAGGAGACGCACCTGTCCGATCCGCGCTTCAACTGCCGGCGGGAGAGGGGCGGCGGATCCGGCCGGAGTCGGCGGGGCGAGCGAGGACGGCGGAGGCGCGGGGGAGCGAGGCCGGTGGATCGTTGCGTGGCTGGAAAGCGAGGGCAGCGTGGGGAAGAAGAGACGGAGAGGAGAGGCGAGGACGGTCGTCGCTGCCGCCGTTCATTCAGCGGGCCGTCAATGGTGGGCCCCAGATCAAACCTGGCCAGATGGGCCAGCACGGCCCGTCCTGCGCTAAACGGGGCTAGACAGGGGGAAAGCCTCGCGAGATGACCGGCCCATCCGCGCGGGAGGCCACGGCCTTTTTTTTTGTTTTTGTTTTCTGTTCTCGATTTTTGCTTTATTTTTTTGTACTTTTATTTATTATCTTGAAAAATAATTTTATAAAAATATTAAATAAGTATTAAAAATGTTGAAAGAGTATTTAAAAAATGTTGAATAATTATTAGAAATGTTGAGCAAGTATTTGAAAAATGGTAAATAAGTACTAAAAATGTTGAACGAGTATTTAAAAAATGTTGAAAAAATAATTGAGAATATTGAATAAGTATTAAAAATGTTAAACAAGTATTTGAAAATATTGAGTAAGTATTAAAATATTTAACGAGTATTTAAAAAATGTTGAATAGGTACTAAATAATGTTGAACGAGTATTTTAAAAATGAGTATTTAAAAATATTGAACAAGTATTTAAAAAATGTTGGATAAGCGTTCAGACAATTTTGAAACGTGTATACAAAATATGTTGATCACTTATTGAAAAAAATTGACACATACGAAAAATGTACCATGAAAACAAAAACAAACATAAGAAAAAAAAAGTAAAAAAATGGAGAAGAAAAAGGCAACCAAACAAAAAATGGAGAATAAAACAAAAAAATAATAAAAAATATGAAAAGAAAATGAAAAAGGTCAGCAATGCATCGACTGAACTGGGGATCCCAAGATCGAGCGCACTGTTTTCTACTCCTTTTTCCGAAAAAAATACGCTAACGGTCCGGCCTGTTACTATAGTCGCTCGTTGCGAGAGATCCCGTTCGTCTCACTTAATGCCAGAAATAGACGCCGGGGGCCAAACGTGCCAGGCATGGCACTGCTCACCATGGCACGCTTGCTACACGCCCTGTGTTGTGCCGGCCCGCGTGCCGCCAGGGGCAACCCATCGGTATGTTAGGCATGTTTCGTCCCGCGTCACCCGCCAAGGCACGTTTTGCCCAAATACCACAAAAGATGCAGAAAAGCTGAGAGAAAATATAAAATTCAGAAAAGTATATAGTAGAAAATTTAAAAAATGAGGCAGAATTTCATGTGGGATACATCTTGAGTTTATTACTGGTTGCCTCCTTAAACCATCCATCTCTGGGAAAGAAACAAAGTACAATGTCACGCTCTAGATCACAAAAGGAAAATTAAATTACAAAATTAAAATTAAAATTACAAAGACTCTCTTTCATCCTGTAACACTCGTTCCCGTGTCAAAAATCAATAGAAAAAAGAAAATTATTCAGCTGGGGGCCTCCCCCCGGTGACCTTCAATTTTTTTTACAAAGACTACAACTACAATTATTCTTCTTCTTCGATGGCAAGATCTTCGAATCAGTTCTTTGTTGTCTGCGGTGTGTGGGGTTCTCCTTCTGCTAGTTCCCCATCTTTCAAGGTCATTAATGTTTTCACCATATCTTCTTTCCTTAAGTATTCTTCCAGCTAGCTGAAAGTAGACTCCGATGATGTAGATGAGACGTCTACTGAGAAGACATCCCTTGCTAATATGGAAAGCACCGAATATGCAAGCTTGTGGTCAGAACACCACTACAGTATGTCGAAGTCCTCCTCGTCATCTTCATCGAAGCTGACTTTGTCGTTGTTGAGATACTTCGCTAACTCCCCGCCACCCGATGCTCATGTGGAAGAGCTCGAGGTAGAGGAGGAAGAACCAAATATCTTGCTCCATGCTCCTTTATTTTCGCATGCAGTTGGTGCTGGTGGAGGTCATTGTATCCGAACTCCGGCAAAATTTTATTCGTACTTAAGTAACTTCAAAAAGTTTATCACGAACATCCATGAAATAAGCAGAATAATCTAAATGCAGGGACCCAACTAGTACATCGAGTGCATTAGCAAACATAACAAGTTTAGCCCTAGGGTCCAGGATTAATGCAAATGCATACAACATATGAATTTCTTTCCAATGTTTCAAATAATTAAGTTTCATCCGAGCAACAACTTCAAGCAATAACTCATCGCTTTCGTATGCGTTCAGATGAGTATGAATGTCTACAATACTATGCACCATTAAAGGAGACGTGAGATAATAAACCCAAGACAAATAAATAGTTGCATCATAAAATTTCAACAAAAACATGGTCAATATTGAAGAAAGACGCCAAGTTGTAGGAGTGATTAGTTGTGATTTGTAGTCGTTATATTGGATCTTACAAAACTATAGGTATGAATCTTTTTCATCAAAATTTTCATAATCTTAGAACGTTCTCGATATCATGTTATGAGTACATGGAATTTTGTAATATTTTTGCATTAATTCTTCTCTCTCAAATAAATAAGAATCTAAAAGCTTCTCTCATCACCGACCGACCACCCGTAAATGCCGTGATTGGCAATAAACCTTTCTTCAACTATAGTTAATTGTATAATCATATACTTTTTTCCGTCAGATAATCAATTGACATAAAGACATTGCTTTGTTTGTGGAGTATTTCATCTGATAAATACTTCTAGATGTAGTACACATGGCAGCATTCAATGGAATATGGAAAGATATTGAACGACCAACAACACTCTATTTTGCCACTTCTCATCCATCAGCTCGAGTTAATCCATCTATTTGTATTCAAAGTTAATCATATACTATATAGTAGTAGATGCATTGTTTTGATACATTGATGTTTCTTAATGCACTTCTAAAAAAATACACAAACTTATCCACAAATCTTATCACATCAAACCAACGAGACTCTTATAATTCTGTAAAACAAAATATATTGGAGACAAACAAATCATTTAAAACTCAAATTGAAAATTTGCTAAATCACATATAGTGAATAACTATACATAACACTTGGTACTTAAAATTAAACTACCTGCAACATTAATTATAGATATATTAAACTATATAATTATAGCTAACAACAAGCTAATCCTCCTCATCAAGGAGATGTTGTGGACGACCGATGAAGTGCTCCTCGTCCTCCCATGGATGGAGGGGACCACGATGTCGCCGCCATGCACCGGCTCGAGGAGTCGTTCGACACGACAACGACAGGGAGTTGCTGGAATGAGTAGGTGAACCGGTGAATAATAAGCAACCTCACCATGGCGAATTCAAGTCCGATTCTAGCATCATTTGGGGAAAAATGGGTGGCAGCTAGAAATAGTTCGAGTTTCTGGGGGTGCCGATGAGAATTTTACAATGTCAGGGAGGTGAAGCGGCAACATGCCGGACAGGGATCCACTTATTCGTGGGAGAGGAGCTAAAGTGGTGAGCAATAATTTTGGAATGCCCTCCAACTAAGTCTGAAGCGGTACGCAATAAATGATACATTCATGTTGCATCATGTTTTCCTACTGTTATTTTCATTGTTTTAATGTTATATTTCACTTTTAGATACAATTATAATGTCATTTCTCTCTTAAATTGCAAGTTATATCACAAGAGGGAGATTGCCCGCAGCTAGAATTCTACGGATGACGCTCGGTCGAAATCAGCGCCCACAGCCTCCAAATATGAGGCTCATGGGCTCAATATGGAGCGGGCCAATATGATATGGGGGTGTGATGACTCTTGTTTGAGTGCATTTGGGCTCAAAATCGCAATATTAGAGTCCGGCCAATATGATCACCTCTTCAAGAGAGAAAGTTTGTCTAATTCTACGAATCTTTACAGGACCATACCCTACTCGCATAAGTATCTTGCAATGTTGCTATAAGATCACAGAAGACTAGGCATCAATTTTTTATCACCTTGGCCAAGTTTGGAAAACGAAATTGTGACAGGTAAGCAGATAAAAGCACATATATGGCAGTAATAAACAGTCAACTGATTATTTGAGTTAATTAACTGCAACTCTATTCACATACACAGAACATCAGTTCCTTTGGGAAAATTCCAGTCCTGTTAATCGGTAGTATAACCTAAACACACACTGCTCCGGTGAAAACCCAGCTCACAGATGAGGGCTATGGGTTTTGAACGGCAGGACGCAAGAGTAAGTGACATACTTTACACTGTCAACAAGGACCACAACAAATATACGCGACAATGACTTCGAAGAGATCCTTCCATCAGCATCCACTCTAGGGTCAGCCAGGACAGAGACCACCACCGATGAAGCCGGTTTGTTTCCAGCAAAGCTCTCGTTCTTGGGGTGCGCTTTGAGGTTATCGGTGTGGTTGGACGTTGAACTTTTTAGGGGAATGGCCATGGAATGTAAAATCCTTCTGTTCTTGACCTTATGGGACTGACTGGAGGGGAGGTTCTCCGTGGAGTTATGTGATGCGTTGTGCATACCACTGGAGTAGACAGGAACAATGGTGGTCGGTGATATATCGAACTGGAACACTTCGGTGCACATTCCGGAGCTCAACATAGGACCTGAAAAACAATGGGAAGGAATAACTTTCAGCAAATGAAGAAAGAAACTACTTGCAGTAACAGTGTACAATTGAATTCAACTGATCAAAAGCAACTGAGATAGCACATACTTCTTCCTACAGGATCAAATCCCTAACATGAAGCTACACTTCAGTTTTCCACAAATATATGTATAGCTGTACAATGGCAAGTGAGATAGCTATTCAATTCGGGTGTCACAAGTACATACATAGAACCGGCAGAACTTAAGCAAACTAACAAAAAACATGCTATTGGTACAGTCAATTACATGCCCTATCAAGCCCAGCTAATCATTTGACACTGGGTTTTGTCAGAGTAGATTGTACCGGTACGGATACGCGTATCAGTATCGGGGCAATACGGATACATAAATATGTCATTTCTGAAAAGCGTCAATACTGGGATACATTTGACTATTTGCGAAAAGAATATAAAAAATATGTTATCAATTAAGCATCAAAGCCATTTAGCATATATTTAGTCAGTGCAGTCCATTATCTTCCATCATCTTATCCATGATTCCAACAAAAGCAAGAACCAACAGCCAAAGGGTAGCAGCAATTTACCAAACATAAAAGTTCAGTTAGAGACAAAGGGAGGAGGAAATCAACAGCCTTCCATTAGATAGAATTCTATAGGATAGTGGGGGGAAGGGGAGCAGGAGCACCAGGGGAGCCTTCCACCGACACTACTAGAGCTTGAGAAGTATCAGGGACGTAACGGGAAAGAATCAGTATCGGATACGGTATCCAATACGGATACACTGGTTGCTGGAAGTATCAGTGTTTTCTTCCGTCATACTCTCTCTAGAGCTTTCATCAATGAAGTTCCTAGGGACGAGTCAAATATAATACCACAATAGTCCACAAACCACCAATGTTGTATGTTAAAAGCCACCAATCGGAAGCAACAACTATCAGCAAATGAAGGAACAGACTAGTTGCAGTAACTAACTGCGGTTAATTACAGGTTTAATTGAATTCAACTGAACAAAGGCGACTAAGATGGCACATCACATATCTCAATGCTAACAGTTAGAAATGTATGCCACCCAATTTGGACAACTAAATACACAGAAATGACGGAACTTAAGGAAAAACATGCTACTGGTACAGTCAATTACATGCTCTATCATGTTCAACTAAGCATTTTACATTGGATTAGTCATTATTTCAAGAGCAATGAAGTTTTAGGGACATGCTAAATTTATATACGCTGCATCGGTCCACAAGTAATATTGTACTCCCTCCGTCCCAAAATTCTTGTCTTAGATTTGTCTAGATACGGATGTACCTAATACTAAAACGTGACTTGATACATCCGTATTTAGACAAATCTAAGAAACGAATTTTGGGATGGAGGGAGTATGTTATAACATGCATACTGATACTGCGTACATGCACGAGCACATGTTGTATAATATGCTGCATTAACAATTGTTGCGACTGCACAAGGCAATAACACACCAAACATAAACTCTTGGAATGCATTCACTGACCAAGTGACATAACCATATAAGTCCATGGTTGCCTCGCTGTCCATACTACATGGTAGCCACTTTTCAAGTTGTCTACTGATCGAAACAGAGGCATCCACTAGATAATATTTCCAGAAAACTGCCACCCTTATGTTGGCTATAAGTTACTCGCAAACATCAAAACATTATCTATTAGGAAGTTGCATCAGCTAGTGACTGCTACATTCGTATCACGGTCACAGTATGATCTCTATCTCTACTCTTATAAAAAATCGAGTTGGTGATGATGGTGTGCCTGCCATCCTGCAATACGGACCGTCTGATCTATATCTGACGGATAGAAAGCAAACTATGACGATTTTGCAAAAAGATACCCGCACCCCTCTCCACATTTGCGGATAAGGACTTCCCTCGTTCATCTTCGTCTCCCACAAGATAAACAGCTTGTATAAATGCATCTTTATGTTCCATGCAACGCATGGGCCTCTTGCTAGTAACAAGTATAAAACCGACATGGCACACAGACATAAGTAATTTGTTTTTCAAATCTAAAGCAGTATGCAACTTTTTGTAGCATCCTTACCTGACATTGCTTCACTAAACCATTGTGGCAGTAATTCATCATCGTCTCTGTATATGCTTCCATCTCCAGGAGGTAAAGCCATCAGTTTGTTTTTTATTGCTTTGGCAGATTCCATGACTTCTCCAGAATTCAACTGAGCAACATGGCCAGGAATTGCCAAACTAGTATCTTCTTGCCCTTGGTTACATGAAGTCTTCCCATCAGAGTGACACATGCGCGAAGAAGCTTCCTCACTCGCAACAACAGACTGGATAACAAGATTTCCATTGATCTTGACATGCTTCCCATTCCTTGGAATATACAACAACGCCGGGAGCTTTTCACTTGAATTATGTGGCAGCTTCGAATCAACACCTTCCGAGACACCATCTCGAGGCCCATCAACAGCCAGAACCCTCCCATGACGTGATTGTGATGGACCAAGCACAATTCCTTCTCGAGTATCAACTGCTCCATACATCCGATTTACCGCAGGAACCAAACACCCGCAGAGCATCATCAGTAACAACAATCCAAGGAGGCTGACACTCGCAACCTTCTTGGTCTTCCTGGACTTCTTGGCCGGTGGCTCTGCGGCAGCCGACGCAGGCTGCTTGGTTTTCAGCCGAGGTATCGGCATGAGCGGCACTTGGGAGCCGCGCGCTCCCATCGCATAAGCCGGGTGCATCCATGGCGGTGGCAAAGGGTACAATCCTGGGTACATAGGAAGCGGCGGCGGGACCCCTGCACCACCTGCGCCAGCCAGTTGCTGCTTGAGAGCAGCGTTCTCGGCGGTGACACAGGAGATCCTGGTGGACAGATCGGCGATGGTGGCCTGCATGGCTTTGACCTTCCCCTCCAGCTCCTCCACGTACTGCTTCTTCCTCTGCCGCGACAGGTGCGCGCTCTCCCTGTTCCGCACCAGCCGCGCGCGCCGCTTGGCGTCCTCACCCTCTCCTCCATCCCTAGCCTTGTCGTCGCTCCCAGCGCTCGCGCTCCTGGAAGACGTCTCCGAGGACTCGTCGTTCTTCAGGCCGCCGTCCGCTCCGCCACCGGAGCCGGAGGAGGAGTCCCCTGCCCCGCCCGGCGACCCGGCCGAGGACGAGGACGTGGCGAGCGGCGGCGGCGGCGACGGGAGCTGCACGTCGTCGGTGGGGAGGAGGTCGAGGTCGAGGTCGAAGTCGAAGTCGATGTCCAGATCGTCGAGATCGAAGCCGTCCAGGGCGAACGCGTCGTCGCCCGGGTGGGGGAACTCCGGCAGGTCGTCGGGGAAGGGCAGGTCCGCGAAGGGGGACGCCTCCGCGATGGCCATGGCGCGAGATCCGGTCACGGCGAGCGCATGCGCGACGGCGGGGCGGCCGGTCGGTCGGGGTTCGGGATCTCACGCGGCGCGGTCGCCGTGGCGTGCAGGGTTTGCGAATGTTCGGGAGAGGAAAGGGACCAGAAATTGGGGGATTCGGTCCGAGTCGTTGGTCGCCTCTTTGGCGTCGTGGAGACGAACCGGACGCGTGGGGGCGGTGGGGGCAAAGTCAGACGCGAGACGCGTCTGGAACGTTCTCCGGGCCTCCGCAATGGGCCTACATGGGCTAGGGAGCAGCCTATTGAGTTTTTACTATGGGCCGGGTTCGTTAACGGGCTGCAATCACTCTTGTAGGGTACTACGTACTACTAGATTGGGACACTGAAGGCCCAGGTGAAGCGGCGACCAGGCAGAGGAATGGCGACCATACTCGCGGGCCGCAGGCTCCTCCTCCTGCGGCGATGCGCGGCCGGGCGGCGGCTGCTCGGGACGGCGGCGGAGGCGTCCCCGAGACCGGGCGGGGAGGAGGCGGGGGGCGAGGCGATCTACGTGAGGAAGCCGTCGTCCTCGTCGACGCGGGACGAGACCTCGGTGTCCATGCCCATGTCGTTCATGACGGGGTCCGTGGTGGGGAAGCGGTTCTACCGCGACGCCACCGTGCGCCGCGCCGACGACGGGAACGGGTGGACGGTCATGCTCGACTACCGCACCCTCAAGACGCCGGCGAAGCGGCCGCTCAAGCTGCACTCGCGCACGCTCGCCATGGCCGTCGCCGCCGAGTGGGAGTACCAGGTCCTGATGCCTCTGCTCCTCTCTTCTCCTTCCTGTTCTGTTGTTTGGGTGACCTCGACTGTGATACTGTACTTCAGTGTGAGATCACTAGGGTTCTGTATTATGGCTTGTATGGATGTCTCATTTGTGCTAACAACTTACTGTAGCAATTAGCAAAATGGCTTGAATGAAATGGTATGGTTAGCGGTTAGTTTGACCGTGGTCTCCGCAGATTTAACTGGTCCGGAGCAGTAGTGAATTATGTGAGGATTTAGTGACATTTCATTCTATTTTACATTTCAAATGCACCGAATCTAGGTTTTCATCATACTATATAGTGCCACGACTGAATTGCTTTTAAATTCTCATTGCTTCCCCTTTATTGTGTCATCAGCAGTTCTAAATGACGAGAATGGCCGTTTGTCCATAAGTAGAAGGAAACAAGTAAACAGTACTCAAAATGCAGTCCATCAGCATAGGTCTGTTGCATTTATGCATAACGGGTAGTTCATTGCCTTTCTGTGGAGAATACAGCACTTTACAGTTGAATTTGCACCTATGATCTCTAGAGAGGCAACAGAGGTTGAAAATGAAACTAAAGCAGAACTCAATATGGCGGATGAAATCGCACAATATAAGTTGGTTTTGATATGGTTTTGTTGATTCGTTCTTTTTTAGGTCATGAGCAGTTGTAAAATGCTTGTATGGTTATTTGGCAAGAAAGTAAAAAGGGTACAAATATCAGTGCTTGCAGTATAGTCTGTTGGTGTAGGTTAATTGCATTTAGGTCTGCCCAAACCCCCATGGGCCGCACTGTTACCACAGGCCGGTGCACCAGCCATTTAATGGGGAAGCCAGCGACGGACCTTTTTTGGTGCCACCAGGATTCAAGCCCTCGCCGGCAGCTTCCTCACCTGGGAAGCCAACCGTTATGCTACAAGAGCGTTGGCCAGAATGCGCAGTTCATTGCCTACTGTGCGCAATATAGCACATTTTAGAGTTGAATGTTCATTTCTCATCTCTAGAGGCAATAGAGGTTGAAAATGAGATAAAGCCTCAATATGGCCAATGAAATCGCACAATATAAGTTGGTATTCACTTGTTTGTTACTTCGCTCTTTCTTGTGTCACAAGCAGTTCTAAAATGTCTGTATGGTTGTTCGGCAAGAAAGTATAAAGGAAACAAATATCAGTGTTTGCAATATAAGCTGTTCGTGTAGGTTAGTTGTGCTTATGCAGAATGTGCAGTTCATTGCCTTCTTTGGAGAATAGAGCACATTATAGAGTCTTCTGATCTCTAGAGGCAAGAGAGGTTGAAAATGAACATTATCACTGTCAGTTCCTACCATAAAATTAAAACAAGGCTTGATATGGCCAATGTACCCTCAGTATGTCATCTCTTACACACACCCATAAATTGTATGCATATGCTGCAATGGCTGAATTTAGGGAGTACTAGTGGTTTGATAGTTTTTACTTAGTTCTGCAAATCTATGTTTTTGCATGGCTGAGTTGCTGCTTGATATGTTCCCCTCTGTAACTTATAATTTCCAAGTTACCACAGTTGTTACAATTTACAACAACATGCTTTTTTGGTCTGCTGCTCATCTACCACCATGCAGGAATGCGGGATTATATCTGAAGTAACTTTTATGCAAAAAAAAAAAAATCGTGTATTTAATTCCCTAGTTTGTGGATAAATGGGCACTGGTACTGAAAGTTCCTTATTGTCATAGGAACAAGATGGAATCCGGCCTTTTACAATGCCTCTCATGAAGCTTGCTTGTACTGCACTGGAGAGAGTTCCGTTGACACGAACAAAAATAATTACCAATTTGATGCAAAAATTCCATCAAGATTTGGTATTTTGCCGCTCACCTGCCGATGATGAACTTACAAAAGGAGTTTATGGTAATGTGCCAATTTTTGTTCTCATAAGTTGGTGCAGCTATTGTGCTCCAACATGAATGAACTGGTTTCAGGCTACTTAGATCCATACAATTAAGTTGCAGATGCTCTGTGTCATTTGCACCTCAATATGATTTCTCGTGCTTTCTTACTTTTGTGTGCAGAAAAACAGAAGGAGAAAATTGACCCAATACTGGACTGGGCCAAGACTGAGTTTGGGTTCAAGCCTGTTGTGTACACAAGTTTCTTAGGAGGGAAGCAGGATGAGCGGCTAGCTAAGGCTGTAGAAACCGTTCTGAAAGATGCAAATGATTGTGAGTTGGCGTCTATTGATGCTATGGCCGCAGCAGCCCATTCCCTGGTAATCCCTCTTGCAATATTTAGAGGAAGGTTGGGAGTTGATGAATCCATTGAGCTAATCAGGCTTGAAGAAGATCACCAGGTGTGATATCGCAACCATTTCGTTTCTTTACTTTGACTTTTTCTTTTCTTCTCTTTGCTTCTGTCTTATGTTCTTTATTCTTCCATAAACCCAGGTCGATCGATGGGGCTTGGTTGAAGGAGGTCATGATGTTGATATTGCGGACCTTAAAGTCCAGATGTCATCGGCTGTTGTGTTCCTTCAACTTTCATGGCTGAAGTAACCTTTTGTTCAGTAATCTGCGTAATTGTTTTCTGCTTTTTTTTTGAGCTTGTATCATGAAGAGTTGTAGAATAATAATTAGCCGCAGATGGTTAAGAGAAAACAAAGTGCCGGTATTCAACAGGTGCTGATGCTGAACTTTTGGTTAAACAGAGCTCAGTGTGTTATGTTAGCAAGGGTGTATGAAAACCCAGCATCCTTTTTTGGATCCCAGTGGTCTCTGGTTATGTAGGGTAAAAATGCTATCAATAGCAGAATTCTGGCTTGGTGTTATGAGGACTGCAGCAGCAGAACTATGTCAGCGCTGCATCCTCGGTCGTTTCGGACCAGGCTGTGCCAAATGGCTGCCGATTTCTGAATGTGCAAAACACTGTAGCACAATTTTCCAGTTTATATGAGATGATGTAATAAATTATTGATGTGAACTGGAAACTGAAACGAGTGTGAAGTTAGATAACCCCATGCTACGGCTGGTGTGCCATGGTTTTCAAGTTATCTGTGTGTACGACCTACTTGTTTGATGTGAAACAATACCGAGCGCCTCCTAGTTCAAGGGAAAAGTGGAAGAAAAATGTAGGACTATATTCTTTTTTCCTATGTTGATACTACTTATATGTTTATTCAAAGGAAAGGGGCAAAGAAAGCATAGAGAATTTTTTTTCCCTGGATCTCACTTTTAAAGGAAAAGCACAGGAAATCTAACATCGACTAGGAACTATTTTTGAATTTTCATGTGCACGAAGAACGGGACTAAAATCCTTGGTGGTATGACAACATTTTAATTACACATTTTTGTGCTTTGATTTGACCATGTTTATTAGGATTTCTGTGTTCTTCCGGTTCCTATAAACTAGACATGCAAGCTGACAAAAGTTTCTTTGTTTTTCAGTCATTTGTTTTTGCGCATGCATTACTTCTTATTCCTGTGTTTTTTCTATTCCTACGTTCTTAAGATCCAACGAATCAAACATCCTCTTAGTCGGGTCATATAAACCACAGTACTTGTGAAACGCGGTGGTTGTGTGGTGGTCTGTGTCGAGATTTCTGCAGGCAGAGTGTGATGCATGAAGTTGTACACACGCATCCACACAGGGAGTTAGTCGTGAAACTTGAGGACGGTGAAAGTTGAGTAAATAACATAAAACTACCACACTTGGGCTATGGCTTCAAGAAACTACCGCTTTTTAGAAAGTTCCTAAAATCTACCACTTTTGTGGTTTGCTGTTTTAAAAACGAAAATGATAAGTTTGGGATGTTTGGATTTTGACCATGGCAACTAGAACATTTTTATGTGGCAGTTTTAGTTGATGTGAGGATAACAATTTTGACAATTTTTGTTTACGAGCACGATAATGTTCTATCAAAAAATAAATAAACTGAGGACGAATTTGTCATATTTGCCAATTAAACTTACCATGGTCAACAAACATAGATTGCTACACAGCCATCCTGGAATCTCGAACGTTTGGGGTGCTTCACTATCAGCGTGAAACTTGAAACGGTGAAAGTCACTAGAGGTGCTTCACTATCATCGTGTACGTCGTCTACAACCGAATTCCGTGGCATTTCCTCGTGGCCGGTCACGTGGTTGACGTGCAACGCCACTGCCGAGACGTGTACATCTAACAGTCCGCGACAGCGATCGGCCATGCCTCGGAGTCCACAGCCCATGCACATTATCCGAACTGAGCCGAGGGCAGGAGCCGCCAGGGGAGGATGGAAACGGGGAGGACGGGCCAAGAGCAAGACGCGGCTCGCACCGAGCGCCCGCGCGCCTCGCCGCCGGCGCTGCCGTGCGCGGTGCGGCTGCAGGTCACCGCGTTCTCGCCCCTCATCGACGTCATCAACCGCCGCGACGGCACCGTCAACCGCGGCCTCTACTCCGTCGCCGACCGCATCCTCCGCGTGCGCGCGAGCCCCCGCCCGGACTCCTCCGGCATCCGCTCCGCCGACTTCGACGTCGACGCGTCCCGCCGCCTCTGGGCGCGCGTCTTCTCCTTCTCCTCCCCCGCCGCGCCCCAGGCCCCGCTCCCGGTCGTCGTCTACTTCCACGGCGGCGGCTTCGCGCTGTTCTCCGCGCGCCAGTGCTACTTCGACCGCCTCTGCCGCCGCATCTGCCGCAGCGTCGGCGCGGTCGTCGTCTCCGTCGAGTACCGCCTCGCGCCCGAGCACCCCTACCCGGCCGCCTACGACGACGCCGTGGACACGCTGCGCTTCATCGACGCCAACGGCGTCCCGGGGCTGGACGAGGCCGTCCGCGTGGACCTCTCCAGCTGCTTCCTCGCCGGGGAGAGCGCCGGCGGCAACATAATCCACCACGCGGCCAACCGCTGGGCTGCAGCCGCGCCCACCCCAAACTCCGTGCGCCTCGCCGGCCTCATCTCCGTGCAGCCGTACTTCGGCGGCGAGGAGCGCACGGAGTCGGAGCTGAGGCTGGACGGCGTGGTGCCGATCGTGACCCTCCGGCGGGCGGACTTCTGGTGGAGGGCGTTCCTGCCGGAGGGCGCCAGCCGCGACCACCCGGCGGCGCACGTGACCGACGAGAACGCCGAGCTGGCCGAGGCGTTCCCGCCGGCGATGGTGCTGGTCGGCGGGTTCGACCCGCTGCAGGACTGGCAGCGGCGGTACGCCGACTTGCTGCGGCGGAAGGGGAAGACCGTGGAGGTGGTGGAGTTCCCGGACGGCATCCACGCGTTCTACCTCTTCCCGAACCTCCCCGACACCGCCAGGGCTATCGAGCGCATGAAGACGTTCGTCGAAAGCAACAGGACGTCGCCGTCGGCGCCAGGATCCTTCCCGCGGGAACGAAATTGATTGAAAATGGCTTGTACTCCCCCCTAGACGTGTGTCCAATATAGT
>NC_057799.1:90687251-90716991 GCF_018294505.1 Triticum aestivum
TTTCAAGTCCATTCAATTTAGGAATTGGATAAGGCATTTCTCCATAGAGAATTTGTGCGCACTGGGAAATACTCCCTCTGGATTTGTGTCCATAAAAATGAAATATAAGACGTTCTTTTGTGTAGTTGCTAATAAAAAGTCATGTATTATGTTACGGAGGTCGTACTAAATCTCGGTCTCCCTTCAAAAGACACGTAGGCCCTGTTTAGTTCATAAGTCATAGGACTTTTTTTAGTCCCAACTTATAAGTCCCAAGCCCCTAAAAAGTCCATACCTGTTTGGTTTCTGGACTTAATATAGACTAAAAGACCATATTACAATTATAAGTCCTTATAAGACTCTCCTTGAGAGTCTTATTTCATAAGTCCCAAATGCCCACTTTACGTCCCTATAAGTCCCTCCTGTTTGGTTTAGATGGGACTTAAAGGGACTTTTTGAAGTCCCTACATCAATAAGTCCCTGTAACCAAACACCCCTCTAATCACCTGCTTAGTGTGACTTAGAACCTGACGAGTGGGACCAGCCAGCTGGCGTGACAACTAGCGTGCATGAGTGTAGTTAAAAGGGGGCCGCCTACGGCCGTGTGGGCAGACATGTGAGAATAGACTGTATCCTCGCCTAATCATTCATCTGAAATCGAGCTCCTTCTTCCCCAAGTCTCGTCCCTCTCCTCTCCAAATCTCACCTACTCTCTAATCTTGATTCCTCTCCTCTCTGGTTCGTTACAGTTGGTATTCAGAGCCAAATCGTCAGAATTTTTTCTCCCTTGTTGTTGGTCGCAGATTGGTAACACCCACCGCGCCGGTCTGAGCTGCTCCGGCAAGCACACACGAAATCTGTCACGGGGTTCGATCTTTTCCAGCACGAGACGGCGGCGCCCCAAAAGGCCTCGGCAGCGACGCGGCAAGTGTTGGCCGCCATGGACGAGAGCAACAACAACATCACCAAGATGCTCGAGCCACTTCTCTCCAAGGTGGACGAGCATAAGGCCAAACACGACAAGCAGATTGAGATGCAGGCCGCCTTCAACGCGCAGATCACGCAGGAGGTTCGCTGGCTCGCCAAGCAGATCGATCTGACCCAGGCGGACGTCGACGCGATGCGCAAGACGGTCGAAGGCTCGACATCTCCCGCAGGCTCGGTCACCACCCCAGTTCACCAGGCCGTGACGCAGCAACAACCACCGCCACGCCCAGCCCCAGATCCGGGCCGCCCGTCTTCCTCCCACACGCCTAGGTGATCATCGCTCGACGCTCATCCCGGTCCCTCCGAACGGTGGCTTCCTCGCGACGGCGGCCGTCCCTTCACCGACCACGGGCTACAATGATACGTCTCCTTCGTATCTATAATTTTTTATTGTTCCATGCCAATATTATACAACTTTCATATACTTTTTGGCAACTTTTTATACTATTTTTGGGACTAACATATTGATCCAGTGCCCAGTGCCAGTTCATGTTTGTTGCATGTTTTATGTTTCGCAGAAACCCCATATCAAACGGAGTCCAAACGGGATAAAAACGGACGGAGAATATTTTTGGAATATTTGGAGAATATGGGAAGAAGAATCAACGCGAGACGGTGCCCGAGGTGGCCACGAGGCAGGGGCGCGCCGGCCCCCCCTGGGCACGCCCCTGACCCTCGTGGGCCACCCGTAAGGCGGTTGCTGCTCTTCTTCGGCCGCAAGAAAGCTAATTTTCAGAAGAAAAAAATCTCGGCGAAGGTTTCAATCCAATCGGAGTTACGGATCTCCATATATATATACGAAATGGTGAAAGGGCAGAATACCAGAACGCAAAAACAGAGAGAGACAGAGAGACAGATCCAATCTCGGAGGGGCTCTCGCCCCTCCCATGCCATGGAGGCCAAGGACCAGAGGGGAAACCCTTCTCCCATCTAGGGAGGAGGTCAAGGAAGAAGAAGAAGAAGGGGGCCCCTCTCCCCTTCTCTTTCGGTGGCGCCGGAACGCTGCGGTGGCCACCATCATCATCACCGCGATCTTCACCAACACCTCCGCCATCTTCACCAACATCTCCATCACCTCCCCCCTCTATCTACAGCGGTCCACTCTCCCGCAACCCGCTATACCCTCTACTTGAACATGGTGCTTTATGCTTCATATTATTATCCAATGATGTGTTGCCATCCTATGATGTCTGAGTAGATTTTCGTTGTCCTATCGGTGGTTGATAAATTGCTATGATTGATTTAATTTGCTTGTGGTTATGTTGCTGTCCTTTGGTGCCCATCATATGAGCGCGCGCGTGGATCACACCATAGGGTTAGTTGTATGTTGATAGGACTATGTATTGGAGGGCAAGAGTGACAGAAGCTTCTACCTAGCATAGAAATTGATGCATACGGGATTGAAGGGGGACCAATATATCTTAATGCTATGGTTGGGTTTTACCTTAATGAACGTTAGTAGTTGCGGACGCTTTCTAATAGTTCCAATCATAAGTGCATAGAATTCCAAGTCAGGGATGACATGCTAGCAGTGGCCTCTCCCACATAAAACTTGCTATCGGTCTAGTAAAGTAGTCAATTGCTTAGGGACAATTTCGCAACTCCTACCACCACTTTTCCACACTCGCTATATTTACTTTATTGTGTCTTTATCTAAACAGCCCCTAGTTTTTATTTACGTACTCTTTATATTCTTGCAAACCTATCCAACAACACCTACAAAGTACTTCTAGTTTCATACTTGTTCTAGGTAAAGCGAACGTTAAGCGTGCGTAGAGTTGTATCGGTGGTCGATAGAACTTGAGGGAATATTTGTTCTACCTTTAGCTCCTTGTTGGGTTCGACACTCTTACTTATCGAAACAGGCTACAATTGATCCCCTATACTTGTGGGTTATCAAGACCTTTTTCTGGCGCCGTTGCCGGGGAGCAATAGCGTGGGGTGAATATTCTCGTGTGTGCTTGTTTGCTTTATCACTAAGTAATTTTTATTTGTTGTTCTTAGTTGTTTTCTATCTTTAGTTATGGGTAGGAAACCCAAAATACCAAAAAAATTAGTTGTACCTACTGAACCAATGGTTGAAGAACCACTCAAAATCTATCACACTCCTGAAGCTTATTACTTGGATCATCTTTCATTCCTATGTGCTCGTGCTGAAACCCCAACTAGCTTAGTTGAGGGCAAATCTTTAGATGAGCATGCTTGTTATGTGCGACACCGCATATCTAAAAAAGGGAAACGTTTACTGGATCAAATTCATCATTTGCAATGCTATGCTTGGAATTTATGTGAAATATATGATATTACTTGTTGTTCTGAAGACCCTAAGAAACACCTTCCCTACCAATGTTTGTTTAGTGATAATGGAATCGTATCTTCTTATGCTAAGGGTGTTTATAATTACTATGATGTTCAACAAATTGAAGAATTTGTTGCTTTTAAGGGTGCTTATGAAATTGCTTCTTTGATTGAAACGTATGATGCTACTCTTTACAAATCTGAAAATTTTGCCATGCTTGAATATTGTTATAAGAATTATGCTTCTAATGCCTATGTTAAACCATATATCGAGGTCTCCTCCGCTGTCCAAGAAGAGACTAATATTTTGCAGGAGTCTATGGAAGAAGAAATTGATGAAACTGTGAGCTCATTGGATGAAAAAGATGAGGGGGAGAGCGAAGAACAAAAGGAGGAAGAGCAGATTGATCACCCGTGCCCACCTTCTAATGAGAGTAACTCTTCAACTCATACATTGTTTAATTCCCCTTCATGCTTACCGAAGGATGATTGCTATGATGATTGTTATGATCCCATTGATTCTCTTGAAATATCCCTTTTTGATGATGCTTGCTATGCTTGTGGCCAAGATGCCAATATGAATTATGCTTATGGAGATGAACTTGTTATAGTTCCTTATGTTAAACATGAAATTGTTGCTATTGCACCCACGCATGATAGTCCTATTATCTTTTTGAATTCTCCCGACTACACTATATCGGAGAAGTTTGCCTTTATTAAGGATTATATTGATGGGTTGCCTTTTACCGTTGCACATGATGATTTTGATGAATATAATATGCATGTGCTTGCTGCTCCAACTTGCAATTATTATGAGAGGGGAACTATATCTCCACCTCTCTATGTTTCCAATATGATAGAATTGCAAGAAACTGCTTATACTATGCATTGGCCTTTACTATGTGTTCATGAATTGTTCTTTTATGACATGCTGATGCATAGGAAGAGAGTTAGACTTCGTTATTGCTTTATATATGTTGCTTTGTGCTCACTACTAAGTGCCAAATCATTGCTAATTAGAATTCGCTTTGATATACCTCCGGGTGGATTCACTACTTGAGCACTATATGCCTAGCTTAATGGCTTTAAAGAAAGCGCTGCCAGGGAGACAACCCGAAAGTTTTAGAGAGTCATTTATTTCTGTTGTGTGCTTTTTTATATTTTAAAAACAAAAAATATAAAGAGGGGAACCCAAAACTTTTCAAAAAGAAAAGTGAAAGTGAGATAGACGAGCATTGTGAAAGTGGGGGACGTCCTTGAACTTTGTTCATGCCCATGGAAACTTTGTGAATCTTAATTACAGAAACTTTTCAACAAAAATAATTATCCCCTTGTACAAATCCATTGTATTATAAAAATAATGTGCCAAGGTTTGCCTTTAGGATGTTTACAATGCTTGTTGGTTTGTGCGGTGCAGGATAGAAACTTTGTCTGTAGTGCGCGATTTTAATTTTTTTACTGGAACGTCAAACCGTTCTGATTCTTTTTGCACTGTCTTTCTACGCAAATTATTTATTTTCCTAATTTTGGCAGAATTTCTCAAGTATCAAAAGTATGGTGAATGTTCAGATTATTACATACTATTCTGTTTTAGACAGATTCTGTTTTTGATGCATAGTTGGCTTGTTTTGATGAAACTATCGATTTATATCAGTGGATTAAGCCATGAAAAAGTTATATTACAGTAGCTATAATGCAAAAACAAAATATGAATTGGTTTGCAACAGTACTTAGAGTAGTGATTTGCTTTATTATACTAACGGATCTTACCGAGTTTTCTGTTGAAGTTTTGTGTGGATGAACTGTTCGATGATCGAGAAGGTCTCGATGTGAGGAGAAGAAGGAGAGGCAAGAGCTCAAGCTTGGGGATGCCCAAGGCACCCCAAGTAAATATTCAAGGAGACTCAAGCGTCTAAGCTTGGGGATGCCCCGGAAGGCATCCCCTCTTTCTTCAACAAATATCGGTATGTTTTCGGATTCGTTTCATTCATGCGATATGTGCAAATCTTGGAGCATCATTTGCATTTAGTTTTCATTTTTTTTCTTTTATGCACCATGCTGGTATGAGATAGTCCTTGGTTGATTTATAGAATGCTCTTTGCACTTCACTTATATCTTTTGAGTATGGCTTTATAGAATGCTTCATGTGCTTCACTTATATTATTTGAAGCTCGGATTGCCTGTTTCTCTTCACATAGCAAACCGCCATTTGTAGAATGCTCTTTTGCTTCACTTATACTTGTTAGAGCGTGGGCATATTTTTTGTAGAAAGAATTAAACTCTCTTGCTTCACTTATATCTATTTAGAGAGATGACAGGAACTGGTCATTCACATGGTTAGTCATAAAATCCTACATAAAACTTGTAGATCATTGAATATGATATGTTTGATTCCTTGCAATAGTTTTGCGATATAAAGATGGTGATATTAAAGTCATGCTAGTGGGTAGTTGTGGATTAGTAGAAATACTTGTGTTGAGGTTTGTGATTCCCGTAGCATGCACGTATGGTGAACCGTTATGTAACGAAGTCGGAGCATGAGGTATTTATTGATTGTCTTCCTTATGAGTGGCGGTCGGGGACGAGCGATGGTATTTTCCTACCAATCTATCCCCCTAGGAGCATGCGCGTAGTACTTTGTTTCGATAGCTAATAGACTTTTACAATAAGTATGTGAGTTCCTTATGATTAATGTTGAGTCCATGGATTATACGCACTCTCACCCTTCCATCATTGCTAGCCTCTTCGGTATCGTGCATTGCCCTTTCTCACCTCGAGAGTCGGTGCAAACTTCGCCGGTGCATCCAAACCCCGTGATACGATACGCTCTATCACACATAAGCCTCATTATATCTTCCTCAAAATATCCACCATACCTACCTATCATGGCATTTCCATAGCCATTCCGAGATATATTGCCATGCAACTTCCATCATCATCATATACATGACTTGAGCATTTATTGTCATATTGCTTTGCATGATCGTAAGATAGCTAGCATGATGTTTTCATGGCTTGTCCCTTTTTTTGATGTCATTGCTACGCTAGATCATTGCACATCCCGGTACACCGCCGAAGGCATTCATATAGAGTCATATCTTTGTTCTAGCATCGAGTTGTAAGTAAATAAAAGTGTGATGATCATCATTATTAGAACATTGCCTCATGTGAGGTTATCAAAATAAAAGAGGCCAAAGAAGCCCAAATAAAAATAAAAGAGGCCAAAGAAGCCCGCCAAAAAAAAGAAAAAAATTGAGCGAAAAAGAGAGAAGGGGCAATGTTACTATCCTTTTACCACACTTGTGTTTCAGAGTAGCACCATGTTCTTCATATAGAGAGTCTCTTGAGTTATCACTTTCATATACTAGTGGGAATTTTCATTATAAAACTTGGCTTGTATATTCCAATGATGGGCTTCCTCAAATGCCCGAGGTCTTCATGATCAAGCAAGTTGGATGCACACCCACTTAGTTTCAGTTTGAGCTTTCATATACTTATAGCTCTTAGTGCATCCGTTGCATGGCAATCCCTACTCCTTGCATTGACATCAATTGATGGGCATCCCCATAGCCCGTTGATTAGCCGCGTCGATGTGAGACTTTCTCCTTTTTTGTCTTCTCCACACAACCTCCATCATCATATTCTATTCCACCTATAGTGCTATATCCATGGCTCACGCTCATGTATGGCGTGAAATTTGAAAAGGTTTGAGAACGTCAAAAGTATGAAACAATTGCTTGGCTTGTCATCGGGGTTGTGCATGATGTGAATATTTTGTGTGGTGAAGATGGAGCATAGCCAGACCATATGATTTTGTAGGGATAACTTTCTTTGGCCATGTTATTTTTAAAAGACATGATTGCTTTATTAGTAGGCTTGAAATATTGTTGTTTTTATGTCAAATGATAGACTATTGCCTTGAATCACTCGTGTCTTAATATTCATGCCATGATTAGATACATGATCAAGATTATGCTAGGTAGCATTCCACATCAAAAATTATCTTTTTTATCATTTACCTACTCGAGGACGAGCAGGAATTAAGCTTGGGGATGCTGATACGTCTCCGTCGTATCTATAATTTTTGATTGTTCCATGCCAATATTATACAACTTTCATATACCTTTTGGCAACTTTTTATAATATTTTTGGGACTAACATATTGATCCAGTGCCAGTTCCTGTTTGTTGCATGTTTTATGTTTCGCAGAAACCCCATATCAAACGGAGTCCAAACGGGATAAAAACGGACGGAGAATATTTTTGGAATATTTGGAGAATATGGGAAGAATAATCAACGCGAGACGGTGCCCGAGGTGGCCACGAGGCAGGAGGGCGCGCCCCTGACCCTCGTGGGCCACCCGTAAGGCGGTTGCTGCTCTTCTTCGGCCACAAGAATGCTAATTTTCAGGAAAAAAATCTTGGCGAAGGTTTCAATCCAATCGGAGTTACGGATCTCCATATATATACGAAACGGTGAAAGGGCAGAATACCAGAACGCAGAAACAGAGAGAGACATATCCAATCTCGGAGGGGCTCTCGCCCCTCCCATGCCATGGAGGCCAAGGACCAGAGGGGAAACCCTTCTCCCATCTAGGGAGGAGGTCAAGGAAGAAGAAGAAGAAGAAGAAGAAGGGGCCCCCTCTCCCCTTATCTTCCGGTGGCGCCGGAATGCTGCCGTGGCCACCATCATCATCACCGCGATCTTCACCAACACCTCCGCCATCTTCACCAACATCTCCATCACCTTCCCCCCTCTATCTACAGCGGTCCACTCTCCCGCAACCCGTTGTACCCTCTACTTGAACATGGTGCTTTATGCTTCATATTATTATCCAATGATGTGTTGCCATCCTATGATGTCTGAGTAGATTTTCGTTGTCCTATCGGTGGTTGATGAATTGCTATGATTGATTTAATTTGCTTGTAGTTATGTTGCTGTCCTTTGGTGCCCATCATATGAGCGTGCGCGTGGATCACACCATAGGGTTAGTTGTATGTTGATAGGACTATGTATTGGAGGGCAAGAGTGACAGAAGCTTCTACCTAGCATAGAAATTGATGCATACGGGATTGAAGGGGGACCAATATATCTTAATGCTATGGTTGGGTTTTACCTTAATGAACGTTAGTAGTTGCAGACGCTTGCTAATAGTTCCAATCATAAGTGCATAGAATTCCAAGTCAGGGATGACATGCTAGCAGTGGCCTCTCCCACATAAAACTTGCCATCGGTCTAGTAAAGTAGTCAATTGCTTAGGGACAATTTCGCAACTCCTACCACAACTTTTCCACACTCTCTATATTTACTTTATTGTGTATTTATCTAAACAGCCCCTAGTTTTTATTTACGTACTCTTTATATTCTTGCAAACCTATCCAACAACACCTACAAAGTACTTCTAGTTTCATACTTGTTCTAGGTAAAGCGAACGTTAAGCGTGCGTAGAGTTGTATCGGTGGTCGATAGAACTTGAGGGAATATTTGTTCTACCTTTAGCTCCTCGTTGGGTTCGACACTCTTACTTATCGAAAGAGGCTACAATTGATCCCCTATACTTGTGGGTTATCATACAACAACGGCGAGTACCACAAGCCCCGAAGCACGATTTTCCAAGGTTCAATGGCACCGCCCCTACCTGTGGCTTGATCGCTGCTTGGCCTACTTCGAGCTATCGCACAATTGGGTGGCCACCGCAGCCCTGTACATCGACGGCCAAGTTGCGCACTGGCTGCAGGCATTTCGTCAAACACATCGCGGCATCACTTGAGAGTTGTTCACCACCGCGGTGCTGGAGGAATTCGAAACCGACGAGTTCGAGGTGGTCATGCACAAGTTGCTGCAACTCCGACAGACCGGCTCTGTCGTCGAGTATCGCGCCGCCTTAGACGAACAGATGTATCACCTCCTCGCGCTTGACCCGTCCATCAACACCAAGTTCTTCGTCACGCAGTTCCTCCTAGGGCTGAAGGACGAGCTCCGAGCCACGGTTCGTCTCCAAGCATCGTCGAGCATCACGCGCGCCTCGATATTGGCCCCCATCCAGGAGGAGGAATTGGGCACGACCAGGGCACGCCCACGCATCACGCCATAGGGATGTCCTCCTCTGAAGACCGCGCTGCAGCAACCAAGGGCCGCCGCCCCGAACTGTGCACAAGGGGAGGACTACACACGCGAGTGGCAGCTCCGCGACTTTCGTCGCGCCAACAATCTCTGTTTCAAGTGCGACAATCACCACTACGCCCCGCCTGCCCAGCTGCTCACCATCCATGTAGGGGACCACGGCGAGGTCCTCTCCAACAACACCATCCACGCCTTGGAGCTCCGGGACGACCCAGGCCCGGGCGCCCCGCTGCCCGCTCCGGCCGCGGACGCGCTAGAGTGCTGCCTCCTCTTGTCCTAGGCGCTCGACGGCACCGACTCGGCCACCACCATTCGCCTCCGCTCTCTGGTGGGAAATCAAGTGATGCTTCTCCTTCTCGACTCCGGCATCACTCACATTTTCGTGAACAAGTGATACGTCTCCAATGTATCTATAATTTTTGATTGTTCAATGCTATTATATTATCTGTTTTGGATGTTTTATATGCATTAATATGCTATTTTATATTATTTTTGGGACTAACCTATTAACCTAGAGCCCAGTGCCAGTTTCTGTTTTTTCCTTGTTTTTGAGTTTTGCAGAAAAGGAATACCAAACGGAGTCCATACGGAATAAAACCTTCACGATGATTTTTCTTGGACCAGAAGACACCCAGGAGACTTGGAGTGCAAGTCAGAAGAACCACGAGGTGGCCACAAGGGTGGAGGGCACGCCCGGGGGTAGGGCGCGCCCCCTACCTTGTGGGCCCCTCGGTGACCCCCTGACCTAGATCTTCCTCCTACATATTCACTTATATTCCCAAACCACCAGAAGTATCCACGAAAATACTTTTTCACCGCCGCAACCTTCTGTTCCTGTGAGATCCCATCTTGGGGCCGTTTCCGGCATCCTGCCGGAGGGGGATTCGATCACGGATGGCTTCTACATCAACTCTATTGCCCTTCCGATGAAGCGTGAGTAGTTTACCACAGACCTATGGGTCCATAGCTAGTAGCTAGATGGCTTCTTCTCTCTCTTTGATTCTCAATACCATGTTCTCCTCGATGTTCTTGGAGATCTATCCGATGTAATCTTCGGTTGCGGTGTGTTTGTCGAGATCCGATGAATTGTGGATTTATGATCAGCTTATCTATGAATATTATTTGAATCTTCTCTGAATTCTTTTATGCATGATTTGTTATCTTTGTAATTCTATTCGAACTATCGGTTTAGTTTGACCAACTAGATTGATTTTTCTTGCAATGGGAGAAGTGCTTAGCTTTGGGTTCAATCTTGCGGTGTCCTTACCCAGTGACAGTAGGGGCAGAAAGGCATGTATTGTGGTGTTGCCATCGAGGATAAAAAAATGGGGTTAACATCATATTGCTTGAGTTTATTCCTCTACATCATGTCATCTTACTTAATGCGTTACTCTGTACTTCATGAACTTAATAATCTAGATGCAGGCAGGAGTCGGTCGATGTGTGGAGTAATAGTAGTAGATGTAGAATCGTTTCGGTCTACTTGACACGGACGTGATGCCTATGTTTCATAATCATTGCCTTAGATATCATCATAACTTTGCGCTTTGCTATCAATTGCTCGACAGTAATTTTTTCACCCACCATGTTATTTGCTATCTTGAGAGAAGCCATGATGCGTCTCCAACGTATCTATAGTTTTTTATTATTCCATGTTGTTATATTATCAATCTTGGATGTTTTATAATCATTTTATAGTCATTTTATATCATTTTTTGGTACTAACCTATTGACATAGTGCCAAGTGCCAGTTGCTGTTTTCTGCATGTTTTTTATATCGCAGGAAATCAATACCAAACGGAGTCCAAATGCAACGAAACTTTACGGAGATTTTTTATGGACTAGAAGACACCCGATGGGCCAACGCAGCGCTTGGGGGGGTGCTCCGAGGGGAGCACAACCCACCAGGGGGCGCCAGGAGGCCCAGGCGCACCCTGGTGGGATGTGCCCACCTCGGGTGCCCCCCGGACTGCCTCTTTGCTCTATAAATACCCCAATATTCCAGAAACCCTAGGGGAGTCGACGAAAATCAATTCCAGCCACCGCAGAGTCCAGAACCACCAGATCCAATCTAGACACCATCACGGAGGGGTTCACCACATCCATTGGTGCCTCTCTGATGATGCATGAGTAGTTCTTTGTAGACCTTCAGGTCCGTAGTTAATAGCTACTCCCTCCGTCCGTGAATAAGTGTACTTCTAGCTTTTGTCCTAAGTCAAAGTTTTAAAATTTTGACCAACTTTATAGAAAAAAGTACTCGCATTTATGACACTAAATTAATATCACTAGATCTATTTTGAAATGTACTTTCATAATATATCAATTTGATGTCATATATGTTATTACTCTTTTGTATATAGTTGGTCAAAATTTCAAAACTTTGACTTAAGACAAAAGCTAGAAGTACACTTATTTGCGGACGGAGGGAGTAGATGGCTTCCTCTCTCTCATTTGATTCTCAAAATAATGGTCTCTTGGAGATCCATATGATGTAACTCTTTTTGCGGTGTGTTTGTTGGGATCGGACAAACATTGAGTTTATGATCAGATCTATCTTTTTATATCCATGAAAGTATTTGAGTTTCTTTGATCTATTATATGCATGATTTCTTATAGCCTCGTATTTCTTGTCCGATATTTGGGTTTTGTTTGGCCAACTTGATCTATTTATCTTGCAATGGGAAGAGGTGCTTTGTAGTGGGTTCGATCTTACGGTGCTTGATCCCAGTGACAGAAGGGGAACCAACACGTATGTATCGTTGCTACTAAGGATAAAACGATGGGGTCTATCTCTGCATAGATAGATCTTGTCTACATCATGTCATCGTTCTTATTGCATTACTCCGTTTCTCCATGAACTTAATACACTAGATGCATGCTGGATAGCGGTCGATGTGTGGAGTAATAGTAGTAGATGCAGGCAGGAGTCGGTCTACTAATCTTGGACGTGATGCCTATATAAGGATCATTGCCTGGATATCATCATGATTATTTGAAGTTCTATCAATTGCCCAACAGTAATTTGTTTACCCACTGTTTGCTATTTTTCTCGAGAGAAGCCACTAGTGAAACCTACGCCACCGGGTCTCTTTCTCATATTATTTGCCTTTGCGATCTACTTTTCCTTTGCTTTTTATTTTCAGATCTATTAAACCAAAAATACAAAAATACCTTGCTGCATTTTATTCATATTTATTTTATTTGGCGTTCAATCTATCAATCTATTACAACTTTCTCTCGTCCACGTGCCAATTTCTGGCACCGTTACCCGAAAGGAATTGACAACCCCTTTAACACGTCGGGTTGCGAGTGGTTGTTATTTGTGTCCAGGTGCTGTTTACATTGTGTTTCTTGGTTCTCCTACTGGTTCGATAACCTTGGTTTCATCACTGCGGGAAATACCTGCCGCCGCTGTGCTGCATCATCCCTTCCTCTTTGGGGAAATACCGACGTAGCTTCAAGCCGCATCAAAAGGAATTTCTGGCGCCGTTGCCGAGGAGGATCTTCAACATATACCAGGTTCCTAATCATAAATCTCATCTGCTCGCAATTTACATTATTTACCATTTGCCTCTCGTTTTCCTCTCCCCCACTTCACAAAAATTTACCGTTTTATTCACCCTCTTTGTCGTTTGCCTTTTTCTTGCTCGATCTTTTGTTTGCTTGTGTGACCATGTGTCCTCTATTTGCTTGCATCTCCGCTTGCTAAAAGTCTATTGATATGGATCCTCGTCCAGTAGCTAATCTTTTTAAGAGATCTAATTATGTTGAACCAGTTGCTAGTGATTTGAGTGCACTTGATTATCTCTATGAAGTTTTGCTTGAAATTCGTAAATCTGAAATTTGTGATGAAGTGCTAAAAGAAGAAATTTATGAAGTGATTGATAGCTCCTTGAATGAAAAGCTTGTTTGCAATGGTGTTACTATAAATTCTATTAATGTCAATTGTGCTAATAATATGCAAAACCCCAAGCTTGGGGATGCTAATTTTGATATGTCCACTACTTATTGCAATGATCATGATTGGGGTGATTCTTCTTATGATCTTGAAAATTTATTTAAGCCTCATGATGAATATGTTTGTGATAATATTGAAAGTGGGTTTGGAAGAGTGTCAACTCTAGGTAAAAGTGATCCCACTACTTTGGAGAACGATCAATCTTATGAAATTTTTGATAAAAGTGGGTTTGGAGAGGTCATGACTTTAGTTGATGGTAATCCCACTATTTTGGAAGAGTGTCAACTTTGCATGCATGTCGATCATGAAGAGAATATTTTGTGTGATAGTTATATTGTTGAATTTGATTATGATACTACATGTAATTATTATGAGAGAGGAAAATATGGTTGTGGAAATTTTCATGTTACTAAATTACCTCTTGTTATGTTGAGATAGTCAATGTTTTGTTCCTCTTCCTTGCTTATGTTAGATGTTTCTTGCCTTGATAATTTGTTTGCTTATAAAATTCCTATGCATAGGAAGTATGTTAGACTTAAATATGTTTGTCATATGTTTCATGATTCTCTCTTTGTTTTTCAATTCTTATCTAACGTGTGAGCATCGTTGAAATATTATGCCTAGCTAGGGGCATAAAACTATAGCGCTTGTGGGGAGGCAACCCAATGAATAAAATTTATTTTTGCTTTTTTCTTTATGTTCTTGAGTGTTTGCACAATTATGCTACTGTTGTGATTGTGTTTTTTGAGTTTTAATTAGTGTTTGTGCCAAGTAAAGCCTTTAGGATCTTCTTGGGTGATAGTTGTTTGATCTTGCTGAAAAACTGAAACTTTTGCGCTCACGAAAACAATTCTCAATTTTTACCAGAGCGTGATAAAATACCAATTCTTTTTGCATAATATTAATATACAAATTGCTCAGGTCGTCCTAGTTTTTCAGAATTTTTTGAGTTCCAGAAGTATTCGAATTATTCAGATTGCTACAGACTGTTCTGTTTTTGACAAATTATGTTTTCTTTGCGTTGTGTGCTTGTTTTGATGGCTCTATGGTTTTCTTTGATGAGTTTTTGCCATAGAAAAGTTGGAATACAGTAGATATAATGCAATAATAAAATATGAATAGGTTGCAACAGTACTTATAGTAGTGATTTGCTTTCTTATACTACCGGATCTCACGAAGATTTTGTTGAGTTTTGTGTGATTGAAGTTTTCAAGTTTTGGGTTATCTTACGATGGATGAAGGAATAAGGAGTAAGAAGAGTCTAAGCTTGGGGATGCCCCTACATCCCAAGCTATTATCCAAAAGAGAGCAAGCAACTAAGCTTGGGGATGCCCCGAGTGGCATCCCCTCTTTCTTCTAACGACCATCGGTATTTTACTCGAAACTATATTTTTATTCGTCACATACTATGTGTTTTGCTTGGAGTGTTTTGTATGATATGAGTCTTTGCTTGTTTTATTTTGTGTTTTAAGTCTTGATCCCTTGCTAGACACACCTATTCGAGAGAGCCAAATTTATGTCATGACTTGTTAGAATTGCTCTCTATGCTTCACTTAAATTTTATGAGCTATGGACTTGCTCTAGTGCTTCACTTATATCTTTTTGAGCACCGTGTGCTTTAGTATTTTTGAAGAAATGCTCTCTTGCTTCACTTAGATTTATTTTAGAGTTAGTAAAATTTTCAAGAAATTATCTCTTGCTTCACTTAAATTAATTTGAGAGAAAGAAATATTATGCTCATGATCTTCACTTATATTTGTTTGAGCTTATCAAAAGCAACACATGAAAATTAGTTCCAAAGTGATAGATATCCAAGAAGGATATAATAAAAACTTTCATGAAGATCATTGGTCAAAATAAACTTGATTCTTAGTAATAGTTTTGAGATATGATGATGTGATATGTGAGTCATGTTGATGAGTAATTATGCTCTAGTAAGAATATTGGTGTTAAGCTTTGTGATTCCCTATGGAAGCACGAAAGTCAATAGTCATGCAATGGAATTATATCCTACTTGTGGTGAATTATTCGGTGTTAATTATGCTTAATGCTCACTTATGAGATTATTCGTTTCTTGGTTGGTTGCTTCTCAATCTTTTGCCAGCCTTCATTTTGCACTAAGTATGATCTCTTCTTGTGCATTCAAAAACCTTTAAACCAGTTTTGCCACATGAGTCCACTATATCTACCTATATGCGGTATTCTTTTGCCGTTCTAAGCAAATTTGTATGTGCCATCTCTAATTTTCAAAATAAACTTCTCTTTTGTGTGTTTGTACCACTCGTGGAGCGGTGAGGGGTGGCTAATATTTTCCATGCTAGATGTGTTATTCTCACGATGAGTGTTTATTCACTTGTCATTGCACGAGAGTAAGGCAAAGGTATTAGGGATGCCCAGTCCTGAAATGAAAAATGAATTTACTTTATGTTGTCAAACAATAAATTCCTTGGAAAGTGTTTGTATGGAAGGCACTTATGGATACGGTTAGTCATGGAAAGTTAAAGGATGGTGGAAAAAGGAATAAACTTTATTTTCTATTTGGGAACCGCCTATGATATATCTAGCATGGAAAGTGTTGGGAACTCTAAGTCGTTTTCGTTGGTGGGAAGGACACACCTCCCAAAATGTTTTTATCTCTAAGTTTTTCACTTTGAGCTCTGGCACCTCTACAAATCCATACTTCCCTCTGCGAAGGGCCTTTCTTTTACTTTCTGCAATTTTTATTTTGAATTTGAGTCTCCATCTTATCTTATAAAAGCACCAACTAGGAGGCAATATGATCGTACTTGAGTATTGGGTGTAGTTAATATGCGAGTGTGTTTCATGAATGGATCAATGATTGAGCATGATGGGCTAGGGATAACTTATTTTAGCGTTGATATTTTGAAAGACAAGGTTGCTTGTTGATATGCTTGAGTATTTAAGTTATCATGTCAAAACTAGACTATTGCTTTGAATCACATAGAAGTCCAAATGTCCATGCTATAAATAAAATAATATGTGATGACATGTTAGGCAGCATTCCACATAAAAAATTCTGTTTTTATCACTTACCTACTCGAGGACGAGTAGGAATTAAGCTTGGGCATGCTGATACGTCTCCAACGTATCTATAATTTTTTATTGTTCCATGCTGTTATATTATCAATCTTGGATGTTTTATAATCATTTTATAGTCATTTTATATCATTTTTTAGTCCTAACCTATTGGCATAGTGCCAAGTGCCAGTTGCTATTTTCTGCATGTTTTTTACAACGCAGGAAATCAATACCAAGCGGAGTCCAAATGCAACGAAACTTTACGGAGATTTTTTATGGACCAGAAGACACCCAATGGGCCAAGGCAGCACCTGGGGGGTGCTCCGAGGGGAGCACAACCCACCAGGGCGCGACAGGAGGCCCAGGCGCACCCTGGTGGGTTGTGCCCACCTCGGGTGCCCCCCGGACCGCCTCTTCACTCTATAAATACCCCAATATTCCAGAAACCCTAGGGGAGTCGACGAAAATCAATTCCAGCCGCCACAGAGTCCAGAACCACCAGTTCCAATCTAGACACCATCACGGAGGGGTTCACCACTTCCATTGGTGCCTCTCCGATGATGCGTGAGTAGTTCTTTGTAGACCTTCGGGTCCGTAGTTAGTAGCTAGATGGCTTCCTCTCTCTCACTTGATTCTCAATACAATGGTCTCTTGGAGATCCATATGATGTAACTCTTTTTGCGGTGTGTTTGTTGGGATCAGATGAACTTTGAGTTTATGATCAGATCTATCTTCTTATATCCATGAAAGTATTTGAGTTTCTTTGATCTCTTATATGCATGATTTCTTATAGCCTCGTATTTCTTCTTCGATATTTGGGTTTTGTTTGGCCAACTTGATATATTTATCTTGCAATGGGAAGAGGTGCTTTGTAGTGGGTTCGATCTTATGGTGCTTGATCCCAGTGACAGAAGGGGAACCGACACGTATGTATCGTTGCTACTAAGGATAAAACGATGGGGTCTATCTCTACATAGATAGATCTTGTCTACATCATGCCATCGTTCTTATTGCATTAATCCGTTTCTCCATGAACTTAATACACTAGATGCATGCTGGATAGTGGTCGATGTGTGGTGTAATAGTAGTAGATGCAGGCAGGAGTCGGTCTACTAATATTGGACGTGATGCCTATATAATGATCATTGCCTGGATATCGTCATGATTATTTTAAGTTCTATCAATTGCCCAACAGTAATTTGTTTACCCACCGTTTGCTATTTTTCTCGAGAGAAGCCACTAGTGAAACCTACGGCCCCCGGGTCTCTTTCTCATATTATTTGCCTTTGCGATCTACTTTTCCTTTGCTTTTATTTTCAGATCTATTAAACCAAAAATACAAAAATACCTTGCTGCGTTTTATTCTTATTTATTTTATTTGGCGTTCGATCTATTAATCTATTACAACTTTCTCCCGTCCACGTGCCAATTTCTGGCGCCGTTACCCGAAAGGGATTGATAACCCCTTTAACACGTCGGGTTGCGAGTGGTTGTTATTTGTGTGCAGGTGATGTTTATGTTGTGTTGCTTGGTTCTCCTACTGGTTCGATAACCTTGGTCTCATCATTGAGGGAAATACCTACCGCCGCTGTGCTGCATCATCCCTTCCTCTTTGGGGAAATACCGACGTAGCTTCAAGCCGCATCAAGCCTCTAGTGAAACCTATGGCCCCCGGGTCTACTTTCCATCATATAAGTTTCCGATCTACTATTTTCCATTATATAAGTTTCCGACCTACTATTTTGCAATCTTTTACTTTCCAATCCATAAACCAAAAATACCAAAAATGTTTTTATATTTTGTTTAGTTTCATCTATCTCTATCAGATCTCACTTTTGCACGTAACCGTGAAGGGATTGACAACCCCTTTAAAGCGTTGGGTGCAAGTTGTTTGATTGTTTGTGTAAGTATTGGTGATTTGTGCATTGTCTCCTACTGGATTGATACCTTGGTTCTCTAACTGAGGGAAATACTTATCTCTACTTTGCTGCATCACCCTTTCCTCTTCAAGGAAAAACCAACGCAAGCTCAAGAAGTTACAACAAGGCGTTTGTCGAGTGGATCGGCGCTGTCATCGAGGAGATGCCGTAGGTGGAGGTGCGTGTGGCCAACGGCGATCGCCTCACCTGCAACCGCATCGTGCCCGAGCTCAAATGGTGGATGTAGGGGCACACGTTTTCGACGCCGATGCGTGAGATGGAGATCGGGGTGTATGACGGCATCCCAGGCATGGACTGGCTTGCCCAGCACAGCCCTATGACATGCCACTGGCAGGAGAAGTGGGTCCAGTTCCAGCACGCCGGCGAGCCGGGCACGCTCTATGGGGTGCAGTCGACGTTGATACGTCTCCAACGTATCTACTTTTCCAAACTCTTTTGCCCTTGTTTTGGACTCTAACTTGCATGATTTGAATGGAACTAACCCGGACTGACGTTGTTTTCAGCAGAATTGCCATGGTGTTATTTTTGTGCAGAATAAAAAGTTCTCGGAATGACCTGAAAATCAACGGAGATAACTTTTGGAATTAATAAAAAATATTGGTGAAATAATCAGCAGCAGGGGGGCCACACCCTAGCCACAAGGGTGGGGGCGCGCCATCCGACCTTGTGGGCCCCTGGACCTCCACCGACCTCAACTCCAACTCCATATATTCACTTTCGGGGAAAAAATCAGAGAGAAGGATTCATCGCGTTTTACGATACGGAGCCGCAGCCAAGCCCTGTTCTTCCTCGGGAGGGCAGATCTGGGGTCCGTTCGGGGCTCCGGAGAGGGGAATCCGTCTCCATCGTCATCATTAACCATCCTCCATCACCAATTTCATGATGCTCACCGCCATGCGTGAGTAATTCCATCATAGGCTTGCTGGACCATGATGGGTTGGATGAGATTTACCATGTAATCGAGTTAGTTTTGTTAGGGTTTGATCCCTAGTATCCACTATGTTCTAAGATTGATGTTGCTATGACTTTGCTATGCTTAATGCTTGTCACTAGGGCCCGAGTGCCATGAGTTCAGATCTGAACCCTTTATGTTTTCATGAATATATTTGTGTTCTTGATCCTATCTTGCAAGTCAATAGTCACCTACTACATGTCCGGCAACCCCGGAGTGACAATAGTCGGGACCACTCCCGGTGATGACCGTAGTTTGAGGAGTTCATGTATTCACTAAGTGCTAATGCTTTGGTCCGGTACTCTATTAAAAGGAGGCCTTAATATCCCTTAGTTTCCAATAGGACCCCGCTGCCACGGGAGGGTAGGACAAAAGATGTCATGCAAGTTTTTTTCCATAAGCACGTATGACTATATTCAGAATACATGCCTACATTATATTGATGAATTGGAGCTAGTTCTGTGTCACCCTATGTTATAACCGTTGCATGATGAATGCCATCCGACATAATTATCCATCATTGATCCATTGCCTATGAGCTTTTCACATATTGATCTTTGCTAAGTTACTTTTCCGTTGCTACTGTTACGATTGCTACAAAACTGCTACTGTTACTTTTGCCACCATTACCGTTACTTCCATACTACTTTGCTGCAGATATTAAGTCTTTCAGGTGTTGTTGAATTGACAACTCAGTTGCTAATACCCAAGAATATTCTTTGGCTCCACTTGTGTCGAATCAATAAATTTGGGTTGAATACTCTACCCTCGAAAACTGTTGCGATCCCCTATACTTGTGGGTTATCAGACGCCCACTCCAACGCTCAAGGCGATTGAGCCGGACGAGCTCCGCAAGATGATCGCGGGCAACGACGTCTGGGCCATGGCTATGGTGGATGCGTGCGAACGACCACCCCCGCCATGGCGCAAGTGTCCTAGGCTCACGCCCATCAGCGATCTACTCGACGAGTTCGTCGACGTCTTTGCCGCACCAAGCGGGCTGCCCCCTCACCGGCAGTATGACCACGCCGTCACTCTGGTGGAAGGCACAAGCCGGCAAACACTCGACGGTACCATTACTCTCCTTTGCAGAAGGACAAGATCGAGCGGCAGGTACGCGAAATGCTGGACACTAGGGTGATCACGCACAGCGTCAGCCCTTACGTCGTCCTGGTGTTGCTCGTCAATTACCGCCGCCTCAAGGACAGAACATGGCGGTTTTGCATCGACTACTGCCGCCTCAACGACGCCACAATCAAGAACAAGTTTCCGCTTTTCATCGTCGACGAGCTCCTGGATGAGTTAGCAGGCGCCACAGTCTTCTCTAAACTGGACCTGTGCTTCGGCTACCTCCAGATCCGCATGCGCGAGGAAGATGAGGCCAAGACCGCGTTCAAGATGCACCATGGCCACCTCCAGTTCCGCGTCATGCCCTTCGGCCTCATGAACGTGCCGGCGACCTTACAATGTCTCATGAATGCGATCTTTAGTAAGTATGTGCGAAAATTCGTCATAATTTTTTTGATGACGTCCTCATCTTCAGCGAAACCATGGAAGAACATCTCGAGCACCTGCGCATCGTCTTCGAGCTCCTCCGCGCCCATCAGCTATCTGTGAAAGAGTCCAAGTGCAGCTTCGCCTGCGACCACATCGACTACTTGGTGCACGTGATCTCCAAACATGGTGTCGCAACCGATAAGGAGAAGACGCATGCCATGGAGCAGTGGCCAACTCCGACGAACGCCATGGAGCTGCGCGGCTTCCTGGGCCTCACGGGCTACTACAGGAAGATCGTGCCATGCTATGGCATCATCGCCAAGCTGCTCACGCAGCTGCTCACCAAGAAGGGCTTCGCCTGGAACGACCAGGCCTAGGCCGCGTTCGACATGCTCAAGCAGGCCATGGTCATCACGCCAGTCCTGGCGCTGCCCAAATTTGAGCGGCCGTTCACCATTGAGATGGACGCTTGCGACACCGAAGTGGCTGTCGTGCTCGCACAAGACGGCCATCCAGTGGCATACTTCAGCAAGGCCCTGGGTGTCCGCAACTAGAAGTTGTCCACCTGCGAGAAGGAATTTCTCGTCGTGATGGCGGCCGTCGACAAGTGGCGCCAATACCTCCAATGCGGGCCTTTCGACATCGTCACAGACCACAAATCCCTCTGCAACTTGGGCGAGCAACACTTGGAGACGAAGCTCCAGTGGAAGGCCATGGTGAAGCTGGTGGGGCTCCAGTTTCATTTCTAGTATAGGCGCGGCCTGGAAAACGGGGCGGCGGATGCGCTGTCACGGGTGGGCAAGCAGTTTGACCTCACCGCACTCTCGGCGTGCCAGCCGGCCTAGGTGCAAGAGGTGGTCAACTCCTACGCCACGGACACCGACGCCCAGGAGCGGCTCCAGCAACTCACCATCCGCAGCCCCGACGAGGATGGCTACGAGCTCGACCGCGGTGTCATCCGGCGCCAAGGTCGCCACTGGATCGGGGCCAACACGACACTGCGCAGCTCATCGCCATGCTTCACAACAGCGCAGTGGGCGGCCACTCTGGCTACATCGCCACCTACCAGCGGGTGCGCAAGCACTTCGACTGGCGCAGGCTCAAGCGCGACGTCGGCGACTTCGTGCACCAGTGCTCGGTGTGCTAGCAGGCCAAGCACGAGCATGCTAAGCCAGCCGGCCTCCTGGCACGGCTCCCAATTCCTTCGACGCCCTGGGAAGACTTGACCATGGATTTGTCGAGGGCCTTCCTCGGTCAGATGGCTTTGACACAATCATGGTGGTCGTGGATCGCTTCACCAAATTCACGCGTTTCATCCCTCTGCACCACCCCTTCCACGCAACACAAGCGGGCGCGCCTTCTGGGACAATGTGGTGAAGCTTCATGGCATTCCGTCGTCCATCATCTCCGACCGCGACAAGATCTTCACCAGCAACCTTTGGCGGGAGCTGCTCGTTGGGGCGGGCACGAAGCTGCTGTACTGGACAGCATACCACCCCTAGACGGACGGCTAGAGCAAGAGGGTAAACTAGACGACGAGGAGATGGACTGGGCCACGCACACCGCCCACATTTGCGCTCAACTGGAGCGCGTGCAACAGAGGTTCAAGAAGAACATCGACTGCAACCGCACCGAACGCAACTTCCAGGAGGGAGAACAAGTACTCCTCAAGCTTCAACCCTATGTGCACCAATCGGTGGTCAGTCGTCCATGCGCCAAGCTCACATTCAAGTACTTCGGGCCTTACAAGATTCTGGAGAAGATCAGACCGCTCGCGTACAAGCTCGACCTGCCGCGGGCGAGCCGGGTCCACCCCGTCTTCCATGCCTCCCAGTTGAAGCCGTTCACTCCGGACTTCACGCTGGTTTACGGGGAGCTGCCCAAGGTGCCGGACCTCTCCGTCGACACCGCCACACCCACGCGCATCCTCGACCGACGCATGATGAAGCATGGAAACGCGCCGGTGGTGTAGATCAAGGTCCAGTGGGGCACCGACAATTCAGCAACCGAAACCGGATGATTACACCGTCCTCCGCCAGCGTTTTCCGACAGCCGCGCTCTGGTCGGAGGAAGAAGACGAAGCACCTTAAGGAGGGAGGAATGTCACACCTAATCACCTGCTTAGTGTGACTTAGAACCTGACGAGTGGGACCAGCCAGCTGGCGTGACAACTGGCATGCGTGAGTGTGGTTAAAAGGGGGCCGCCTGTGGCCGTGTGGGTAGGCATGTGAGAACAGAATGTATCCTCACCCAATCATTCATCTCAAATCAAGCTCCTTCCCCAAGTTTCGTCGCTCTCCTCTTCAAATCTCACCTACCCTCGATCTCGATTCCTGTCCTCCCTGGTTTGTTACAAAGAAAATCACGATTAGGCACTTGTGTGCATCAGGTGTAATATTTAGCTCAACATTCAGTAAAGTGCACTCAAATACTCAACAAAGCAGAGCCTTAGCAATTAAATACTAACTTCGTCCCATATTAATTGATGCTCAAACGACATTGCATCAATTAATATGGGATGGAAGGAGTAATAATTTTGCTAGGTGAGTCCACGCTCCTACGTACAACTACAAGGGACTAGCATCTTCAGGAGACCCTGGAAAATATTTCCCTACTAGAAGAATTGAGCACACTTTGTTGTGCCGTTCGTATTGTTGGGATTTTATTATTTCTGTTTATTATTTAGTTTGACGTGTGAGGAATACAGTTTTTTTATATAATTCGACGTTTGGTGGGCTTTCTTAGCAGTGTGATTCTATGTTATCTGCTAATTAACTCATACTTATGTGGGAAAGTTTTTTGCGCTGGTGGCCGAATATATTATGTTGGTGCTACAGTGTCACATGTTGACGCTTCTTTTTTCTAGATGGTGAGAGGTTGTGCGGAATTGATGTGTTTTTTTGCTGGTTGTTGCCGGTTAGTTTGATTTTTGGTCTAATCAAAATCGTAAATCAAATCTAAAATTAAATACCTTAACCGAATGAGAGAACTCCTTGAGAAATCCTTGCCCCTTTCAAAATCGTGTATCAATCCAAATATAACACCTCAACTGAATGGGCGGGCTCTAAAACTACGGAGCATAATGTATTAGACTGTAAGGGTTGGGCGTGCTTTGCTGCGCCATTGATATTGTTGGGTTTTTATAAATTTTCTACCCCTGTGGTTAAAATATAAGGTTTATTGGTTTTTTTGAAAAGGCAAACCTCTTTAAATTTGATCAAGTTTGTAGAGAAATTTATCAATATTCATAATATCATATCACAATTTCCATATTTTATTTATCTAGTATTGTAGATGTCGATATTTTTCGCTATCGATTGATTTGAAAAATCATTGACCCGGTCAAAATCGTGAACCAAATCCAAAATTAACTATCACAATCGAATGGGGGAGCTCCAAAATTAGGGAGTATAATGGATTAAAATAATTGAGCGAGAGAGCTCCTTGAGAAAAAAAATGTTGGCCTGGACAATCTCGGGTGACCTAATTCTAAATTGAAGACCTCAGTTGACTGTGAGAGCGCCAAAACAAGGGAGGCATACTTTATTTACGAGAAGGGTTGGACACACTTTGTTGTGCCGTTGCGCTTATTGGGTTTTTGTAAATTTCTTACTCCCTCTGCTTCAAAATATATGGTGCATTAGTTTCTTTTTGAAAAAAAAAATCTCTTTAAGTTTGACCAAATCTATAGAGAAATATATCAATGCCCATAATCATAAATTGATATCATTAGATTTATCATGAAATGAATTTTCATATTTTATTTTTTTTAACAATTGTGGATGTTCGACATTTTTGGCTCTGAATTGACCAAGTTAAATAAATTTGACTTTTCAAAAAACAAATACACCATATATTTTGAAGCAAAAAAGTATTTGGCTTGGCGAGTGGGGGAGTTGATGTAGTGTGTTTTTTATTTTATATATTTATGCGGTGTTTTGGTGGGCCTTTCGTGGTGTGATCCCGAGTTATCTGTCAATCAAGCCATACTTATGTGGGAAAAATTTCTGCGTCGGTGCTTGCATGCTCTTTTTAGGTGCTACAATATCACATGTCGACGCTTCTTTTTTTTCTAGATGGTGAGAGGGTGCACGGGATTAATATGTCTTTGATAGACCGGTTGCTCTCGATTGATTTTAAAATTCTTTGTCCTGGCTAAAATCAAGAACCAAATCCAAAAATGTATACCTCAATCGAATGAAAAGTTCCAAAATTAAGGAGCATAGTGAACTAAAAGAATTGAATGAGAGAGCTTCTTGAGAAATTGTTGATCTGGTCAAAATCGGATGATCCAGTTTCAAATTGAAGACCTCAACAGATGGATTGTGAGGCCTTAAAATTAAAGAGCATGGTGTATTATGGATAGATATATATCTACAAGTGTCTATAGAGGCTCTTTCAAGAAATTTAAATGTGTGGGAGTCCTACATGGTTGGTGTCTAGACTCCCGCAAAGTCCCTTGGTTTGCTTCTAGTTTGCGAGAAAACAGACGTCCGAACTGGTTCACCGACCGATGCAGGATGCCGTTAGATGGCAAACTGCGTCCGAACAGCTTGGTCTAGACGCCTGCAGGCGGTTGGAGGGTCCGCTTTGGAGATACCCTTAGGGAGTGCACATATGTTATTTCGGGAAGCATAAGGTTGCTATATTTGAAAGCACAAGTTGCATCTGAAAAAGTTCATTCAAAAATTTCAACAAGAAATCTAATTCTGTAAATATCGACGCGAGTCAGGCAACGGTGAAAATGGTTTATAATCTGAACGCTTGGTTTAAGATATTTTTATTTTGAAAATAGATCTAACAAAAAAACAAGTTCAACCAACCCTCCCATAAGAAAATACCCACAAAAATTCTCTGATGACGACAAGTGGTGTGCATGTGTTGCACCATTTTATCTTGACTAGAGAGTCTAGGAGTAAAAAAATTTTGGCCTGACCTGTATGGATACAAGCTGTAGACTCTGATCAGATGCACAACACGACCGGGAGTACGTTCAGCCTAGAAGTTGAAGTTATAGTGGAACTTATTCTTGTGGTCCAGTTTAGAGCATCTTCAGCCGTACCTTCCACGGGCCCTTCCAAGGCCTTTTTTTATCGTCGGTGTGAAAAAAAATGGCCCAGTCGTGTCCCTAGAAGTCCGGGCCGAATTTGGCGCCGCCTTACCCAGGCCGAATCCGGCGCGCTAGAGGCGTCCGAGGGCGCCGGGGGAAACAGTTTTGGCGCGATAACACATGGGCCCGCCGAGTCAGCAACTCGACGCCTTCGTCGTCCTCATCGTCCCGGTTCGCGCGGGAATCAATACGAAGGCTGTCACGCCGGTCAGCCTTCCATTGATTCCTCACGGGTGGCGCCGTGAAGGCGCGCCGACGGGGTGGCGCAGTGAACCCCGCGGACGCCTCAACTCCGAGGGGCGGCGCCAATGGTGGGGCGTCCAGGGCGCACGCTCGAAGCTGTCCTCGAGCATATCGAGGCCGGTAACATGCCGCGGCTAGAGTACCCGGTGCCCCCTCCTTCTCCCATCGCCGCGGCAGTTCATGGACGCCGAGGCGCATGGAGATGACGTCCTCCTCCTCGTTGGGCTCCCGCTCCTCCGGGTCGCCGGCGCTCCTCCCCGTCAAGCCGGAGCCGCAGGAGACGCCGCTCGGACGGCGCACGCGCGGCGCCGCCGTCGTCATCAACGAGGGCGGCATCCCTTCTCCTCCGACCTCCTCCCCCCGCCTCGTCAGGCCGAAGACCGAGCCGGCGCTGCAGGTTGGATCCTTCCATTTACGGTTCTCTTCATCGATGACGCTTGCTGTTTTCATGCGGTGGTCCGATGGAGTCTTAGCACGACGGCTTACCGACTATCTACTACAACAATGTTTGCCCGACCCTGACGAGGGAGGGGCCATGATGACGACGTGCCTTGGGATCATTCCTGTGTTTATAATCGCCGCTAGATGGTCTACAAAACTGGATGTAAATGTTACTTTTAGTATTTTTTATGCTACCTTATAATTGATGAATAGATCGGAAGTTTTTTTTTAAAAACGGAGCCTTTTGGTCAGTCACGTTCACACCCCATAAGCGCCATTTTATCAGTTTGATTGATTATAGCAGTCAACGACGGCACAGCCGTGCATGACGCGTGTCAGCTTATTCTTTGCTCCACGAGCTGCTCGCGCCCCTTGCTCAAACTTCATCCCGCCACCAATGGCGTAGACGCGTCGTGCTCCTCCGATTTGGCAACGGAGGCCACATGCGACTTTGCCATTTACACTGTACTCGTACTATACAAGTTGCCACCCCACCCCGATGGATCCATCTCACCTACTGCTCATCAGCCGTCGGCGCTCCCCCATTATATGTACCATGCCGATCGCGCAGCAGAGCTCACGCACTTCCAAGCAGAGGAGAACGAAGGAGAGACAGAGTGATCGAGCGTACGTGAAGAGACACAGTCAATGGAAGCCGCCGCGGGTCAGGGAGAGCGCCCGACGCCGCCGCCGCTGCCGCTGGGGGTGCGGCTCCAGCTGGCGGGGCTCACGGCCGCCATCGACGCCGTGGAGCGCAGCGACGGCACCGTCAACCGCTGCCTCTACTCGGTGATCGACCGCCTGCTGAGCGCGCGCGCCAACCCGCGCCCGGACGGCTCCGGCGTGCGCTCCTACGACTTCACCATCGACGCCTCCCGCGGCATCTGGGCGCGCGTCTTCGCCCCGGTCTCCTCGGCGGTGCCGCTGCCCGTCGTCGTCTACTACCACGGCGGCGGCTTCGCGCTCTTCTCCCCGGCCATCGGGCCCTTCAACGGCGTGTGCCGCCGCCTCTGCAGCGACGTCGGCGCCGTGGTCGTGTCCGTCAACTACCGCCTCGCCCCGGAGCACCGCTACCCGGCGGCGTACGACGACGGCGTGGACGCGCTCCGCTTCATCGACGACGCCGGCGGCGTCCCGGGCCTCGGCGACGGCGTCCCCGTCGACCTCGCCAGCTGCTTTCTCACCGGGGAGAGCGCGGGGGCCAACATCGTCCACCACGTCGCCAGCCGCTGGGCCGCCGAGCACCTGCACGCCGCCAAGTCCCTCCGCCTCGCCGGCATCATCCCCGTGCAGCCCTACTTCGGCGGCGAGGAGAGGACGGAGTCGGAGCTCAGGCTGGAGGGCGTGGCGCCGGTGGTGAACCTCGAGCGCTCCGACTTCTCCTGGAAGGCGTTCCTGCCCGTGGGTGCCACCCGCGACCACCCTGCGGCGCACGTGACCGACGAGAACGCCGAGCTGGCCGAGGATTTCCCGCCTACGCTGCTGGTGGTCGGCGGGTTCGACCCGCTGCAGGACTGGCAGCGGCGGTACGCCGACGTGCTGCGGCGGAAGGGGGTGAAGGTCCAGGTGGCGGAGTACCCGGACGGCTTCCACGGGTTCTACGGCTTCCCGGCGGTCGCTGACGCCGGCAAGGTTTTCCAGGAGATGAAGGCTTTCGTGGAGAGCAACAGGGTGGCGCCGGTGAAATCCACCGCCCGGTGAGGAAGATGCCGTGATCCAAGGAACGCGTGGTTCGGTGGGGGATCAGTCTGTCTGCATGCGTGAGATGAGATTTGTTCTAATTTGATCGTTGTGTACTTGTGTAGTGTGATCACTCATTACAATGGAAGTTTTTAATATATTTTTTGCGAAATGATTACAGGAGTTGTGAGTTGTGACAGACTGCCCGCTGCATGCATGAATATGTTTGTTTAAGCAAGAGATGTGAGGCATGGACAGGAAAATGTAGCTTCTTGATCGCTTATAACAGTAATAAAATGTGCACATTTAGACAACACTTTTACTAAATTTCAGTCGTCTGTTTTGTAACTGGCTTCAGGTCGTTTTTGTGGCCGTCAGATCGTGTACCAATCTCAGCGTTGCTCGCCTCTTCCTTCTGTCTGTGTTTCTCATGCGTGCGTGCTGGCCTGTTGGGCTTCAGTTGTTTTGGGTTATGGGCTTTTACTGGGTTGCGGAGGAGTGCCGCCGGAGGAAGTCGGCGGCGGCGGCGTTCAACCGCAAGGGCTGGCGGCAGGTCATGGAGGGCGGCCAGCTGCCGGCGAGCAGCTCTGAGAAGAGGGAGGTAAGCTGCGGGGAGCACCGGGAGGAAGGAGAGAGTAGTCGGGAAAGGAGGACGGCGAAGCGTTTCCGTCGGGTCCGCCACCAGCAATTGCTCGTCGGAGAGGCCGGAATCAGTTGTCAACGTCGGTCGGGTGGAAGGTACGGTGAGTTATTCCCCTCTCCCCCATGAGTTTTCTCGCTCAGCTTCACTTCATTTTCCTGCATCTGTCATCGCGCGCGTATCAGATGATTTTTGGATGGTGTCTGTTCTTAGCTCCCACACCAAATTCATGTGATAGCACAGCGGCCTTCCGATTGTTAGGTTACTGAGATTGCGGTGTTCGTGCCCTGGGCTGTGTGTTCAACTTTTCTTAATTTCTCTTCAGATTTGTTGTATATTGGGGGAACTCAAACTCAATAAATTTGTCAGTCATTCTTGTATTTTCATTTCTCAGTCCTGTGTTTCAGTTCATCCAAGTGTACTTCTGTGTTCAGTTCATACAAGTGTAGTGTGTTTAGTTCATACTGCAGGGAATCAATCCATTCAAACCATGCATTGTTGTGGTCCAATAAAAGTTTGTTGAGCTAGCTAGCTTAAAGAGCGAGTAATGAAAGGAACTAAGTACTGTTGTTCCCTAGCTATCTTCAGATAGCAGTGAGCTTAATAGTTGCATAGACGTATATATGTAGTTTTGAGTCTGGATGTGGCGTGTGAAAACAACACATGCATCATTAGTAGCACTATGATTTCGAATGCAAGAACTTGATAGGACATGCAGGAGGTATTAACTTTTTTGTCCTAAATCTTTAACCCCTTAATTAGATGGTGCAGTATGTAGTTCCAGCCTTTGAATAATTGACAATAGAAAAACGTTTCAGTGGGAACTAGTAAGTAACCAAGCAGTATTCAATGT
>NC_057799.1:90717274-90780261 GCF_018294505.1 Triticum aestivum
AGTAACCAGTTAGTGTGTCAGTTTTTCAGTTCCTTTTTGCTTTTTTGCAATTTGTAGTATTTATTCTTCTTACCTCAGAATCAGAACCTTAGTATTTATTTTAGTCTTTCAGTTATTAGTCTCAGCTTTTTAGTATGTTCAGTTTTAGTTGTTTTAGTAGATCATTTTCTCGGCTTTAACGCCGATTCACTTTTAGTCCTTTTAGTAGTTCATTTTCTCAGTTTTAATGTATTTGTTTCAATCATTCATTCAGTTTTCAGTTTTTAGGCATCAATATTCCTAAGGATCAGTACCCTAAGTGTTTCAGTTGAGTTCTCTTCAGTTATTTGTTAAGTCTTCAGTTATTTGGTCAGTGTTTATTCTTTTTCAGTAGTAATCTTCTATATTTGAAGTTATTTCAGTCTCAGTCCTCACTATTAGTTATCGGTAATTAGTCTTACAAATATGTTTTCAGATCAGTCATCAACCATTTTTTGTGTTAAGATCAGTCTCAGTCATTTATATTTTTATCAGTTGCTCATATTTCTTCATTTCTCATCCTTCTATTCAGTCCTTCTTTCTTAGTCTCTTAGGTTCTTAGCTCCTTAAGTTTTTAAGTTTCTCATTCATTTTTCTGTCTTCTCTAGTTCTCTGTTTCATCAGTTGCACTTATTTCTCTTTTTTTCATCCTTTTATTCAGTCTCTTAAATTCTTAATTCCTTCGGTTTTTCTGTTTCTCTAATTTCGCAAGTTTCTCATTCATTTTTCCGTCTTCTCTGGTTCTCAGTATCATCGGTTGCTCTTATTTCTTCATTTTTGCATCTTTTTATTCGGTCTCACTTTCTTAGTCTCTTAGATTCTTAATTTCAATCTTTCTTCTTTTGTTCATATCCAGTCTCTCTTTAGTTTTCTCAGTCTTATTCAGTCTGTCTTCAACTTCTTTTGCTAGTCTCTTATTTTGATCTTCAGTCAGTACCCAAAGGCATAAATTATGTTCAGTAAGTCCCTCCCCATTCACTTTGTTTTTGTTATTTTTCCCTCACTTCCTGCTTCGTCTTAGGCACATAGTATTTTCTCTGTCATGTGCAGCAGCAAGTGACTCTTCATATGTCTTATTTCTAAAATATGGCTAGAAATTTAATTAAGCTCTAGATGGGGAACATGGAGGTATGATTTATCTTCTAGTTGTGTTATTCAAGTATATTTTTTTCGAGCATGGTGTTATATTTTTCTTTTTACGGCGAAGCAACCTGCACACACAAGCAAGAGGATGATCATAAAAATTCTTCTTCATCAAGAACCTTGTTATTATTGTGATCCTCGATAAAACCAAGCAATACACGGTGAAAAAAACAGATTTTTCTTCACTAATATGCATGAGTAACGTTGTGTATCATTCGCCCCGACGGGTCGCATTCTTTTCCGCTCTTGGATTGAAATTTTCGGTAGTATATTATAACAAATCCTAAGGATCGGTACCCTAAGTGTTTCACTTGAGTTCTCTTCAGTTTTTTGGTCAGTGTTCGTATGAGACATCAACGGATGGCCGCATCTACTTCAACCAGGGCTGGAAGGAGTTCCTCATTGGGACTGGTCTTGGGGTTGGCACAACTGTGCTAATCACCATGAAGACCAATGTGCTCAATGAACTAAACATGATGGTTGCCCTTGACACCATCTAAGTACCAGTTGAGGTCAATAAGCGGAGTCATAGCAGTAATTGGGGTACTTAGCCTCTAAGTAGGTATCAACTATCAACCATATGTAATCGGCCTCGAGTCCTGAACTAGTTTGAACGTGTGTTGTTGATGTGTCGCAACTTTTATCATTCCCGCAAGTGAACCATACATATATATGTATGTGCTTGTGCATAGTTTGTGGTTTTGTAGACCTACGTAGTTTTTCTTTTTATCTTTTTTGATTTATTGTTTTTGTTTTTTGAGGGAAACAGCGGGGCTCTGCTGCATATTTGTTGTTGATTTTTAGAATAATAATACAAAGAGTATTTGTACAAAATAAGGGGAAAAAACAAGCAGGTGAAACTAAAATACAACAATCTTCGTTTTTGTTAGTATCTTCTCTCATATTTTTCTCCCTTTTTGCTAAATGTTTGGTATGTCAATCTTTTTCTTTTTAGGTCAGTGCAGCAGGGAAGTGGATCTTTTGTTCATATTGATTCTTTTATTAACACATTTTTCGTTCCAATCTAAAGATATACATACATGTAGGTAGTATTATACAGATTATATCGGTGTTCATTTCTTCAGATTTATGTTTTCATTCTGCAAACAATGGAGGCAACATGTATCTTCATTTTTGCATTATTTTTCATTCCCTTTATAATTAAGTGTGTACTAGTGTATGCTGCTTCAGCTCTTTTTCTTTTGGAGGGTATGCTGCATCAGTTTTACATGCAATTGTGCAGCATGAACATGTTCTATTTGGTTGGGTGTGGGGAGAGAATTTTTCTTTTTTGAGGGAGGGTGTGGGGACAGCTAAGCCGATGAGAAGTAACGAACTGGGGGTGGTGAACTTTTATGCTGCTGGCTCGGGGAGGTGGGTAATTGTTTTCATTTCGGGCCATACAGAATGGGCTCAGAAGTCTGCAGTCTGCACCGAACCCAAGTGGCCATTCGACCTGAACAAGAACTAAAATCAGACGAATTTTCTCTCCATCATCTGAACGAACTGAAAACAAACAGGTACACGTGTTAACCAGACATTGGACGAAAATGTGACCTGAGCTAAAATGAAAATCAGACGTCTGATGATTAGGCACTTAGACAATCCTAAATGCATCTCAAGCAGATCCCGCAACCGAATGAGCCGTAAAATAGCAGATCCCGCAACCGAATGAGCCGTAAAATTGGTTTGCGGGCTCCCGTAAACAAAATTTACGGAACGACACATGCGGAGACAAAACAGATCTCACATACATCACCAGAATTTAACACGGTTTTGAAAACTAGTAATTCACGCCATAATTTATATTGTTTCTACACACAAGGATATAAGCGATCATTGTGTAGTGGGATAAGATTTGTTAATTTGATCGTTGTGTAGTGTGATCACTGATTACAATAGGAGTTTTTTTCCCCTTTTTCGAAATGATTACAATAGGAGTTGTGACAGACTGCCCGCTGCCTGCATCAATATGTTTTTTTAGGGGCGTGAATATGTTTGTTTAAGCAAGAGATGTGAGGCATGGACAGAAAAATATACTCCCTCCGTTTCATAACCTTTTTGACAATAGACGGTTGGCAAGGACCTTGGAAGCCAGTTGTGATCTCTGAATGCCAGAGCGCCTTTGTTCCTGGGAGATTGATCACTGACAATACTTTGATTGCTTATGAATGTCTTCACACTATTCGGAAGCAGCGAGTAAAACAGCCCTTCTTTGCTCTCAAGATTGACATGATGAAAGCACATGATCGGGTTGAGTGGAGCTATCTGCATGCATGTCTATCGAAATTGGGTTTTGCTACTGCATGGATTGATACTGTTATGAGGTGTGTCACCAATGTCCATTATGTAGTCAGAGCCAATGGTGAGCTTACTGATCCTGTGGTACCCTCTCGGGGTATCTGGCAGGGGGATCCAATTAGCCCCTACCTGTTTCTCTTGTGCACTGAGGGTTTGTCCAGTCTGCTATTCCAGAAGGAGTGTTGTGGCGAGCTACATGGGATTAAAAACGGCCGTCAAGGCCCTCCTATCTCACACCTCCTATTCGCGGACGATAGCATCTTCTTTGCTAAGAGTGATCAGCATAGTGTGGATTCGTTGGAATCTATGTTGCACACATACTGTGAAGGATCGGGTCAAGCAATCAACAAAGAGAAGTCTTCTATCTTCTTTGGTCGGAACTGTCCGGACAGCATTAAAAACAGGGCGAAGAACCGGTTGGGAATCCACAATGAGACCTTTCATGACTCATATCTTGGTATGCCCACTGAGGTTGGCAACTCTCCAACAAGCACTTTCAAGTTCTTGACTGATAGAGCATGGCAAAATATCCATGGATGGTCTGACCATCCGATATCTAGGGCGGGAATGAAACATTGCTAAAGTCCATCACTCAAGCCATTCCGACCTTTATTTCGAGCTGTTTTCGTCTGCCTATCGCTACTGCGAAAAGTTTAGGCAGATTGTGTCTAGCCAATGGTGGGGCAGGGAGGATGGAAAGAAAACGATGCATTGGAGGTCTTGGGCATGGCTGTCGACCCCGAAGTCTTTAGGTGGCATGGGCTTCCGCAACATGACCCTGTTCAACCAAGCGCTCTTGGGCAAACAGGGATAGAGGTTACTAACCGAGCCTGATTCTCTATGTGCTCGTGTTTTGAAGGGTAGATACTTCCCCAACAACAACTTCTCGAATGCTTCGGTTCCACGTACTGCTTCTGCCACTTGGAGGGGCATTATTCACGGCCGTGATCTGTTGAAACGTGGGGTTCAGTGGGGGATTGGTGATGGTCGACAAACGAGCATTCTCTCGGATCATTGGATCCCGTCTACTCCACCAGCTTTGGTTTAGCCTCTTTCGCCAATCCCATCGTCCACAACTGTCCATTGTCTTAATGATGAGGAAAGGGGGACGTGGGATGAAGAGTCTGTTCGAGCCTTCTTTCTGGACAGAGTGGCTGATGATATCCTTCAAGTTCCTATTAATAGAAATGGTGGCTCTGATTTTGCCCGTTGGCCGTTCACGAGATTTGGAGAATACACCGTCAAGTCTGCATATAATTTGGCAAGAGCTGGTCTTTTTCTCGTGAGCAGAAGTGACTGTGGGCTGGGTGTGAGTTCACGCTTGTGTGAGGACGAGAGATTATGGAAAACGCTTTGGCGAATCACAGCTCCCAATAAGATGAAGATAGTCCTTTGGCGCTTCGTGCATGATTGTCTCCCATCAGGTGACCAGCTCCGAAGGTGCCAGGTTCCAGTGAGATCCGATTGCTTCTTCTGTGGACGACTAGAAAGCGTCGCCCCCATGCCCGAGCTGTTTGGGATGAGATTAAGGAGTCCTTCAACGTCCACTTCCGCAGGTCGTCGTCTCCTCTCCCAAGCAATGGCTGTTTGACTTCTTATCTTCTTGCTCGGACTAGGATGCGACGATTCTTACGGTTTCCTTCTGGCACATATGGGAAGCTCGCAATTCTGCAAGAAATGATCCTGTTGCTCCTCCCCTTAGGAGTACAGCGGCCAGAACAAAGGCATATATTGATCTCATCTTCCAACACCTTTTCAAATATGTGCCTACTCCCAGGCGTGAGTCCTCTTCTTCTGCCCGTCTTTGGTCTCTGCCGCCGCAAGGTACAGTGGTTGCGTTATCTAGCGCCGCTGTTATTGAGGAGCTGGGCATGTCCAGCGTTGGTGTGGTGATTCTCAACCATGTGGGGAATTGTGTGGCTGCGTGCTCTGAACCTGTAAGGAGTGTGTGTTCGCCGGAATTAGCTGAAGCAACGGCTCTTTGGCGCGCTGTCCGCTTAGTCCGGGAGGAGGGTTTTACCAATGTCTATTTCAAGACTGATTGCCTCTCGGTGGTGCAGCGGTTGTCGTCTCCGTCTAGGGATCGCTCGGTGGTGGGCTCTGTCCTTGTGGATGTCAAGTCTCTGGCTCATGGCCTCTCATATGTGGCCTTTCATCACGTTCGTCGGCATTGTAATGTTTTAGCTCATGTATTAGCTAGATCAAGTTTGGGCTCTTCTGGCCCTTGTATTTATCATTATGCTCCGGATTGTATCCGGGAGACTCTTTGTAACTTTGTTGCTTGATCAATAAAGACCGACGTTCTCTAAAAAAGAAAACATTTTTGACACCATAATAATGTTAAAAAAACACGAGATGGAGGAAGTAATTTCTTGGTCGCTTATAACAGTAATAAAATGTGCACACTTGACAATCCTAACACTCTATCGGCTCTTGGGATTTGTTCTTAATAGAATATCTACGTCACCCCGTATCATCATTTCATAGAATTTATCCCGTGGATTTTCTTGCTAACAGAAATTATCCTGTAGATGTTTCTTGATTGCATTATCCTGTCATTCTCAACTCACCAGTAGCCGGTACAAGGTGCAACGCTGGGTCATACTCACATCTAAGACTAAGTTGGACATTCGCGGGTTGAGATTTCAGATAGCGCCCTATCAAAGTTGTACTAAATCTGCCACAAGTAATATGGATCGATGGAATTATATTAAAAGAATAGAAATGGCCGAAATTATTTTTGGTATGTGAATATATATTCTTGGCATGCTTCACTCTCTCTCAAAAATAATCATCGTATACTATATCCAAAGAATGATCACAAGTTTGATTCATGGTCGATTCATGATTTTTTTGACACACGGTCTCATAGGGCCCAATACATTAAAAAAGGTCAAAAAGAGTTGCTCGATTAATTAACGAAAACCCGAACAAAAACAGTTACGACATGCCCACAGAGCCAACCTGGCACCCACAACCACATCGTCGAGGAAAGGACACTGTCAAGGTTGCCTGCAATGTCATCGTCATCACATCTCCTCGAGGAAGCGACGCTAATAACAGATTTTTTGCGTCTTTCGAGATGCGAAGAGAAGTAAGAAGGAGCGACTTCGACTTCGTCGCTGGCGACCCGTCAAAACCCCTCCGAACGAATGGTACACGGGAACCCCGAGGACCAAGGCCAAACAACCGGCCTCGCGCGTCCAGGATAAGGCAACTCTAACTTTGGTGACGAGCCTCGCATGAGAAAAGGAGCACGCTTTGCACCGACAGAGTCCGATCTGCCCATCGCCTGGCATCGTTGCCACAGTGTCGCCCCACAATGCCGCTGCTCTGACTTCAAGCTTGGAAACATGCCAGACAGTCAATGACGAAGGCGAGCCATGACCCTGCTCATTTTGCAACCATCATCGCCACCACACAAGTCACAACACAACAACCACGCCGCCAGTCGGGCACCTGTTAACCGTGATGTCGTGCACGTCCAGCCTCAAGGAAGAGCAGGAGGGATCACGGTCTTCAAGGCGGCGCCCCTAGAGGGAAAGCGGCATTGGAGATGACATCGCCACCTGATCCTACAACACGAGCTTGGCTTTCACCCGAAGAGCTCGATCCTTTTGTGTTGAAACAATATAAATTACTATGAGAAACCATACCCGTCAACAAAAACATTGGTGAAAATATTGGTTGAACATTTCTTTAAAATAATGCCAGAAATATGTATTGATGGAACACATAAAGTAGAATAAAATGAGAAACAAAAACTAAATGAAATAGAGATAGTGACAAATGAAATAAAATAAGATAGTCCTTGAGAAAATAAATAAATTTCTTAAGGGTGTTATTGTAAGGGTTAATGCTACACACGCAATATATGGGCTTTGACTTTTTCAACAACAAAACCTAACACGAAAAACAAAAGGAAAAATCAAAAAATAAGAGCGCTTCCTATTTAGCGCTTTAGGCGCCAGTTAAAGGCCAGTGTGCAAACCGGCGCACACCCCCTTGCAGGAGAGAATCGAACCAGCAACCTGCAGTTTAAGTGCAACACGCACGGGGCTGATCACACGTTGTGATAAATCCATTTCCTTTTCTTCTTTTGTACTTTCCGCATCAGGGTTTTTTCTTTTTCCATTGTGAATTTTTCCCAAACCGGTTTTTATTTTAGGTTTTCTTTCTTTTTTGTTTCTTTTCCTTCATCCAGTTTCCTTTTTTCTAAAAAGCATTTTTAAAAAATTAATGAACCTTTTCAAATTGGTGAACTTTTTTTCCAAAATCAATGAACTTATTTTCAAAATCGGTGAACTTTTTTAAATTTGATGAATTTTTTGTCAAAATCAATGAACTTTTTTCAATTTGATGAATATTTTTTTTCAAATCAGTGAACTCTCTTTCAAATTTGATGAGAGACAAAAACATTGGTGAAAATATTGGTTGAACATTTCTTTAAGACAATGCCAGAAATATGTATTGATGGAAAACATAAAGTAGAATAAAATGAGAAACAAAAACTAAATGAAATAGAGATAGTGAAAAATGAAATAAAATAAGATAGTCCTTGAGAAAAAAATTAAATTTCTTAAGGGTATTATTGTAAGGGTTAATGCTACGCAATATATGGGCTTTGGCTTTTTCAACAACAAAAACCTAACACGAGAAACAAAAGGAAGAATCAAAAAATAAGAGCTCTTCCTATTTACGCTTTAGGCGCCAGTTATAGGCCAGTGTGCAAACCGGCGCACACCTCCTTGCAGGAGAGAATCGAACTAGCAACCTGCAATTTAAGTGTAACACTCACTAACCAACCGGGGATGATCACACGTTGTGATAATCCACTTCCTTTTCTTGTTTTGTACTTTCCTCATCCTGGTTTTTTTCTTTTCCCATTGTGAGTTTTTTCCAAACCGGTTTTTCTTTTGAGTTTTCTTTCATCCTTTTTCCTTTTTTTCAAAATGCATTTTTTAAAAATTGATGAACTTTTTTTCCAAAATTGATGAACTTTTTTTCAAAATCGGTGAACTTTTTTCAAATTTGATGAACTTTTTGTCAAAATCAATGAACTTTTTTCAATTTGATGAACTTTTTTTCCAAATCGGTGAACTCTTTTTCAAATTCGATGATCTTTTTTTGAAAGTGAAGAACTTTTTTTAAAAATCAATGAAGTTTTTTTAAAAATTTTGATGAACTTTTTTTGAATTTCATGAACTTTTTAAAAAGCGTGATTTTTTCAAAATTTAATGAACTTCTGTTTCTTAAAAATAAACTTTTTCCAAATTGTTTTCAAATAACTAAAAAATCTAAGCGATATAGTAAGTGACTGAGTAATAAATAGGATGGCTACATTAGTTCTAAAACAATTTGTGTTGGTATTAGTCACTAGGGTTCAAAAGCTATTGTGGTTATGTAAGCGATACCAGAGAAGAAGGGGCACGAGTTTGATTCCCCATACCGCCACTTTTTCGCGCTATAATTCAGTGCACTGCGCTGCATGTTCATGGGCCAGCCCACTAGGTGCCGCAGTGGGCGCCAGTTGGCTTCTGCGGTGCTTAATGGACCAAATAAGACCCCCCACATGTACATGCGTGTGTCATTGGTGAGTTGGAATAATACGATTTTTTTGTTCTAAAAAAAGGAGTAATACGATTTTCCCTTTGAGTGGAAAGATACTCCCTCCGTTCACTTTTATAAGTCATTTCAAACAAGTAAAATTGAGCTGGTTTGCACAATGTCTAAAACGTCTACAAAGCTTTATAAAAGTGAACAGAGGGAGTATCTTTTATAGTGGTCATCTAACATATCAAAACCGCACATGAACTAGCTAAAGAAGGTCACAAAAATAAGCTTTGTAAAACTTGGTTTCATGTACAACCGGCATGTGTTAGCTACTTAGTTCGTTGGTGGCCTCGGAGTGAACGATGACAATTTAATAAAACGGCAACAAAGTCCAACTGAAAAAACAAATTCCAACACCTTGACCACCGCAGTAGCAAACCTTGCCAGGGCTTCGAGACATGTGGTTTCGGACATCTAGAGGTACTTGTCCAACAAAGGTGCGGTCGTGCCATAGCCAAGCATCCTCAATGTAGTTGTGCACTTTTGATAGCCAGAAAATTCCAATGACATCTTTCTTCAATATGAAGTACTCATAGGCCCACACACCAAGGCGACCAAACACGGTTCAGCTCATCCGGAAACGATGGCGGAAAAAGAACTCAAATATCGCATCGGGGACACTAGCCGTCCATCAGCATCATATGCCACCATGCCCTCTCACGATTCATCACTCGGTGCCTTTGATTGATCCCTTGAAATTGAGAACATGCTCATCTGCTCGTTGCGCATCTTCAATAACCGCATGCAACACCACCGATTCATTCTCATATTCGTCCTCGTCTGACGAGGATGAATGTCCTCGTCTGACGAGGATGAATCCATGAACTCGACGTAGAAGTACTCTGCAGCCGAATACATCGTGTTTACTTCAAAGTAAACAACAAAAACGTCAATAAATTTGGCTCTGGATTTGGCTGAACACTTCTCGGGCTTGGTGTTTGCCATGTACAACAATGTGCAAAGGCAGAGGGTACCTAGGCAGCGGCCGGATCAAGGGTGGAAGGGAGGCGTATGCAAGTTGGCTGGCTCCCGGGTGGTGTAGCGAAGGTCCGGCAAGGCCTGAGTGGCAGAGTGGGTAGTACAACGGCATTCTCGAAGTAATGCAGATACACAACTGGGGCGGAGGGACAGAGTGAGAAAGCAGGGGGCCGTGTGTGATTTTTGTGTGGGCCGGGGGTGTCGGAGTTCGACATGGCGGCTGTCCACAAACCTCCCACGGGTTTGCTTCCGGTTTGTGTGAATACGGGCGTGCGGACCGGGACGCGGACGTTTGATGGACGATGTTGGAGGGCACAAAGTGACTGAACAACGTGGTTCGAACGTTTACAGGCGGTTTGATGCACAACGTTAGAGGTGCCCTAACATCCTCCCAGATCTGGTTCATGTGGTGGATGGTGACGGTGATGTACGCGGTAGCCGAGTTGTGATGTTTCTCGGTGTCCGCTCGTCTCCTTGGTGTCATGCGGCTCGATCGGCGGGTTCTGTGGTCTACTATTGTTGATCTGCTTCTATCATGGGGTTGTCCTCTGTCGGCAGCGGTTGGTTTCTCTCCCGGGGCTTGATTAGGTGGAGGGGCGTAGGGCTCTGGGCGAAAGTCTTGGTTTGATGGGGGTCGAAGGATAACGGTGATGATGCTTCTTGGAGCTGTCATCGAAGAGTTTCTTCTCTCCACTAGACCGCGGCTTGTTGGTTCTAGGGTTTTCGTTGAAGTTGTTGGTATGGCCGGACTTTTCCCTAGGTCGGCGGAGCTGGTGTGGGTGGCTTTGGAAGAAAGCTTTGGTTCGGTGGTGTCGAAAGATACCGGCAACCATGCTTGTTGAAGGCGTCTCCGAGAGCCCGCCCACACCACACATCTCCAGGTTTGACACCCCAGCTGCTATGTAATAACTGCTCACGGCGGTGCACTATGATTTGCGTGGCACGAGCACGAGCGTTGTTACACATTGGCAACTGTACCCTGTCGAAATATCTCCATCTACCCTGTTACACGTTGTCCTCGATTGCTAGCTGTGCCTGCACGGCACACGTCGTCGTCTTCTCCACGGGCGGGACCATGGCGATGGCAGAGTGTTTGACAAAAAAATCGCGTCCCACAAAACTACCACTTTCAAAAAAGTGACTGATAACTACCAAAAAATTGAAATCTCGTGACTAAAAACTACCACTTTTGAAAAATGACCAGTTTAGACGATTTAAACATGTTTATGACATGCGGGACCCACCTGTCAGGGCTGACATGGCGGCAAAGTCAACCCCGTTTATTTTGACCGTTGAGCTGACCGTTATGACAGGTGGGGCCCACATGTCATTCTTCTTCTTCTTCCTCTCTCTATCTCTCTTCCCTGAACTCTATCCCGAGCCACCATGGCCATGCCACTCTCACCAGCGTCGCTGCCGCCAAGCCTACATCGAGCTACGACGGCCATGCCTGTCACCTTCACGCCCAGACTCAGTCGTCCCCTTCCCCCACTCCTGCGCTCGCCCATGTCAGCTCCGATGTGCAGTTGGTCAACCACGACAATATGGGCGACGCTGGCGAGAATTTCGTCGTGCTGCTGCTGCCTGGACCTCGGTACCGTGCCTGCCGGAGCAGAGCAGCCGTCGCAAGGAGCAGCAACAAGCAACAATGGCAAAGAGCAGCAGCCCTAGCAAGGAGCAGCAGCGGCAACCAGCGGGAAGGAGCAGCAGTGGCAAGCAGTAGCGGGAAGGAGCTGGATGGGCATGGTGTCGCCCGCCGTGGTTGCGGCAACCCTCCAGCCCTGCCGCGTCGCGTGCATCACCTCCAGAACGGGGCTATGCGACACTTGGGCCGCTCTGTACGCAGGAGCTGGCACGCCCTCGAGCTCGCCAGACCAATGCCAGCCGGCTCCGGCGACGAGCTCGTCGGCAGGGACCCGATTGCTTTTTCTAAAAAACTGAAAAGGACCTGATTGCTTTTTTTATAAAACTTGCAAGGATCTGATTGCTTTTTTAAAAGTTATAGGGATCTGGTTGTTTTTATTTTTTTGAAGGGACCGACGTGTGGGCCCCACTTGTCATAACGGTCAGCTTAACGGTCAAAATAAACGGAGTTGACTTTGCCGCCACGTCAGCCCTGCAGGTGGGTCCCGCATGTCATAAACGTGTTTAAATCGTCTAAACTGGCCATCTTCCAAAAGTGGTAGTTTTTAGTCACAAGATTTCAATTTTTTGGTAGTTATCAGTCACTTTTTTTAAAATGGTAGTTCTGTAGGACGCGAACCCCAATTGTGATATTTTTTTGTCAAACACTTGCGATGGCAGCTTCACCCATCATGCATCTTATCTTCGTTGACAAGCGACAAGCAAGCACCTATCGTCGCGTTCGGCGGATCACGCCATTGCTTCTACATCCGCACATGCTCGTGGTGCCTGGCTATCTGCGACCTGCGCGTCGCTGCAGTGACACCGATTTGCTGGCTGGAAAATCTGAGAGAAGATGACTCGATAAGGAGGATGAAGGTAGGCAATGTCTTGGCCATGTGGGACCTGCGAGTCGCTGCAGTGACCCCGATATTGTCACTACAGTGACGCGGACACTGCAAGAAAAAATCGATAAAGGCAGAGGCCGAGCTAGCCAGTAGCCACCCAGCGCAGCAGAGAGAATGGCCGGCGACGTCGCGCGCAAGCAGCTCCAGGCGCGCGTGGGGGCGTTGCCGTGGGCGGTGCGGCTCCAGCTGCGCGCGCTCGAGGCCGCCGTCGACGCCACGCAGCGCCGGGACGGCACCGTCAACCGCTTCCTCTTCTCGCTGCTCGTGGACCGCCAGGCGCCCGCCAACCCCGCGCGCCCGGACGCCGGGGGCGTCCGCTCCGTGGACGTCACCGTCGACGCGTCCACCGGCGTGCGGGCCCGCGTCTACTTCGCGACAGGCGAGGCGGGGGCGGAGGCGGACGCGTCGCCGCGGCCGGTGATCGTGTACTTCCACGGCGGCGGCTTCACGGTGTTCTCCGCGGCCACCCGCCCCTACGACGCGCTCTGCCGCACCATGTGCCGCGAGGCGGGCGCCGTCGTCGTGTCCGTGACCTACCGCCTGGCGCCCGAGCACCGCTACCCCGCGGCCTACGACGACGGGGAGGCCGCCCTCCGGTACCTCGCCGCCACCGGCCTGCCCGCCGAGGTCCCCGTCCGCGTCGACCTCTCCCGCTGCTTCCTCGCCGGCGACAGCGCCGGCGCCAACATCGCGCACCACGTGGCCCAGCGCTGGATTGCGGCACCAGCGACAACGCCTCCAGCCGTCCACCTCGCCGGCCTCCTGCTCCTGTCCGCCTACTTCGGCGGAGAGGACCGGACCGAGTCGGAGCAGGCACTGGAGGGCGTGGCCCCGATCGTCAACCTCCGCCGGTCCGACTTCTGGTGGAAGGCGTTCTTGCCGGAGGGCGCCGACCGGAACCACCCGGCCGCGCACGTGACGGGCGAGGCCGGCACGGAGCCGGAGCTGCCCGAGGCGTTCCCGCGGGCGATGGTGGTCGTCGGCGGGCTCGACCCGCTCCAGGACTGGGGGAGGCGGTACGCCGCCATGCTGCGCCGGAAGGGCAAGGAGGTGCGCGTGGTGGAGTTCACGGAGGCTGTGCACGCCTTCTACTTCTTCCCGGCGCTGCCCGAGACCGGCAAGCTCGTCGCGGAGATCAGGGCGTTCGTGGAGAGCGTGGCGCCGAATCAGACCACGTAGAGAAGTAGAGACGATGATCACGACCACTCGTCGACTCGTCGTGGATGTCGTGCATGTGTCACTGTCAAAGTCGCTGCGAGCAGCCGCGTCCGTCTAAATTATTACTCTGTGTTGTATAAGTTCGAGTTGCCATCTCGATATTTTCTTTGTGCAACATGTGCCATGGGTGATGGGGGCATGGCAGTGATGGCACCCCCAAAGTTAAATGTTTGAGAATAGTTCATATCTCAATTTGAGAGAAGTTCATTTTACGACCTCTAACTACCGCCTAAGCCTAAAACACAGCTCTGAACTATAAGACCGTCTAATTTTCAACCCTCAACTTTCAAAACCAGACAAAAAACAACTTTGCAGTGGTTTTTGACTGGTTTTGACGAGTCAACAGCTTAGTTAGCACCAAGTCATACGCCATGTCACCATCTGTTGAATCTGATATTTGCTTCCACTTTTTTATCCAGTGAGCAAAACTTCTTGAATCTTTCACAGATTGAATCTAAGGGCTGTGTGTACTTTTGAGAATTTTATCAATTGTTTTTGAAAACCCTTTTTTTGGGGCCAAAATGGCTCTGAATTTGAATTTTTGCTCTAATATTTCCTACTTGGCAAAACTTGTTGAGACTTTCCCAGATTGAGCATAATGGTTGTGTGGGTTTTTGAAAATTATTTCAAATTTTGTGGTAATTTTTTGTTTTGGTCAAAATTTGACCCAAAAATGTCTTTGAATTTGATTTTTCCGCTCTAATGTTTTTTATACTTGGCAGAACATGTTGAAAGTTTCCCAGATTTAATATAGGGGCATGCTATGCGTCGGCCAGAGATCCGCCACCTCGGCTGCCGTTAGATTTATCGCCATCGAACGGCATATCCTGCCTTCATCATCACAACAAAGGCAATGTTACAAAACCTTTTGCAACTGAGCTAATACTATTTCAGAAATATTTGCAATAGAGGTTGTGTCGCAGAAAAAAACGTCATCACTTTTTGCAACATAGATAATGTTGTAGGAGGCCTTTTGCAAAAAGGATGGTGTTGCAGATTTTTTTTGTAATGAACGATGATGTCGCAACACCACCATCGTCGTTTGCAACTCTGATGTTGTTGCATGAACTCATTTGTGCATGGACGATCGTTGACTCATCGTTGCCGTCCGAGTCACGACGCTCGCAGATACCGAGTACAGGCGATGCGCGCGACGGCGGCGGAAATTTGGTGATGGAGGTCAGCCATGGCGGCGGTTGTTTTTGGATCCGTACCTAGTTGAGTTGAGGAGGCCATCGCCGACGGAGACCTGGTCACCGTCACCACCGCAGGGGGTCTGCGCCAGGTCAACCTGGTAGGCCCGCGATGACAATGCTCATGGATCTAGCCGCCGTCACCCTCCCCAATCCTAACCACTGTAGGATCTAGCTCATTGGCCGATTTGCAACAAAGGCCTAGTTGCAGTCTTGCATTCTGAAACATGGGTGGAGTTGCAAATATATACAGTGAAGGGAGGTTGGCTTCCGATCGTCCAATGAAAAACAAATCTGATGGACACGAAGGCGGCTGACACTCACCCAAAATCGATCGGCTGAAGGCAAGTGTTTCCCTTTAAAACAAGGCTGACTAGATTTTTGAGAAATTTTTCAATTTTTATGAGACTTTGGTTTTCGGCAAAATTTGACCCGAAATGGCTCTTAATTTGAATTTCCCTCTAATTGTTTTTCAACTTGGCAAAACTTGTTGAAACTTTCGTAGATTGAATACAAGGGTTGTTCGGTTTTTTGAGAATTTTTTGAATACAAAATTTGTATTCCATGTAGTTCTCTAGTTCTTTTTCATTTTGTTTCTCTCTCTTTCAATCCTCAGGTTCCATGCTGGCATTGATGAACACGCTTCCTTGCCTCGACGGAGCTGGTCAGCTTCACAACCCGAAGTTCATGGTTGCTGAGCACGTGCAACATAAAAAAAAAAATCCAGTTTGTTGCCACCATGAGTGGACCTTTCACTTTCCACCTCTCCTCCAAATTCGTGATTTTCAAATACGACGGTGGAATCAAATACGACGCGTGAAATTTTCACGTACCTGCCAAGACCACCTTTGGTTAGTGGCATCTGGAGGAGTTGGGCGCCTTTGAAGTGTAAGATTTTCGCGTGGTTGGCCATGCAGTACAGGATTTGGACTTCGGATCGGAGAGCGCGACACGGCCTGCAGGATGAGCCTTCCCCGTGTTACTTCTACCTGCAGGATCAGGACGACACGGACCATATCTTGTCCAGCTGTACGTATGCCAAAGAGGTCTGGTGCACACTTTGGGACACATTCCACATCAACATCGGAGATCAAGCGGTAGGGGAGTCCACCTTTCTTTGGTGGATGAGAGTGAGGGTCAGCTTTCAGAAAGCGGATAAGAGGGGTTTCGATACTTTGTTCATTGGGACTATTTGGACCTTGTGGAAGCAACGGAACGCAAGGGTTTTCAACAGAGTTGATCAACAACTGAGACCTAGGGAGGCAGCAAGGTGGATCCTAGACGAGTTGGCAGAATGGAAGCTTGCGGCGGGCGGTGTAGGAGGTTTACAATGTTTTGTGAGAATAGCCTAGTTTTTCTTCATTGTTTGGTGTTGGTGTGGGTGTGTGGTTACCTGAATGTTCGCATTTGGGTGACACTTCTTGTAAATGTCTTTGCTCCCCTTCTATAAAATTAGGCTGCTGCTACGCGTAAGCCGGCTGATTTTTTGGAAGATCAGCCGCCCGCACAGCCGTCACATACAGCCGTGTGTGGCCATTAGATCGTAGGCTAGCACCAGCGCGTCTTCCTCGTCTCTCTTCGCATCCTCCTCTCGCGTCACATCTCAGCCAGCAGGCGCGATGAAGGCTCGCTCCCTCCCGAACTTGTATCGCAGTGCCAAGTCGTTCGAGCAGCAGCTCCTCCCCGGCCGGTAGTGCAGTGCCGTCGTTCGCCGGAGTGACGTTTGGTCGCAGCAGCATCCCGCAGCCCGTTTCTATGCTCCAACACAGCACCGGCAGTCCAACGATGCTCCGTCGCAGCTCCATAGCAGCACCGACGACTCTCGGAGATGCTCCATTGCAACCTCATTGCTGCACGGCGCGGTGCTTCGTCGCAGCTACAGTGCTACACCGCCCCCATCGTCGGTGCCTCCATGAAAGCTGCATTGTAGCTACGCCGCCTCCCTCGATGGTGCAGCGAAGCAACGATGCACCCATTGTGGCGCTGCCGCCGGCTACCTCGAGCATCGGAGCCACCGAAGAGCTCCAACGGAGCAGCACCGAAACTGATGAAAAAAAGCTTTGCAACGCCGACGACACCCCAGGGAAGCTCCATGGCAGCACCGCAGCTCCAAAAAAGCTCTGATGCGGCACCGTCGACGCCCGGCAAAGCTCCATTGTAGCCTCGGTCGTGCTCCATTGCTGCTCCGGCGAAGCTCCATTGCAGCCGTGGCGAAGCTCCAAGCCTCCAATGCATGACCTCGGACACGCTCCATTGCAGCCCCACCGACGGCGGAAGCTGCGATGCAACTCCGGTGGCGCTTCAATGCAGCCACGGCGGAGCTTCAACAACCTCGCTCGGCGCTCTACTGCAGCCCCACTGACGGCAGAAGCTGCGATGCAACTCTGGTGGCGCTTCAATGCAGCCACGGTGGAGCTTCAACAACCTCGCTCGGCGCTTTGCTGTAGCCCCGCCGGCGTGAGCATGAATCAGGCGACGTCCGCTAGTCCCTTCCTCCGCTATGGTGGTGCCTCTGCTCTGCCGCTTAACGAATGCAAAAAATCGTCGGATGACCGTTCCATTGCCGCTCTGCCACCGGCAACTTGCAGCACCAGTAGCGCCGACGAGGTTGCATCGCAGCACGGCGGCCATGGATGAGTTGATGTGTCAGTGCCCGGCGGCCCTGGACGTGTTGCCGCGTTGTAGCAGCGACGGTCGTTGACGAGCGCCGTATTGCATCGCCGGCAACACCTCCATGGACGCTTGTTTGCAGGTATGCCACCTCCAACGATTCAGCGAAGGAGCACCGGCTGCTGGTGCCGATGGCTGGCGATAACCCTTTTTGGTTTCCTAGATGACGTGGTGGTCTCGCCATGGCTCCTCTATGGCCGTTAGTGAATGAGATGGCAAGGGAAGAAAGAGATATGTGGAGGAGGCTGCTTCGCGGCAAGGGAAGAAAGAGATATGTGGAGGAGGCTGCTTCGCTAGAGATAAGGTTGGGAAAGCGGTGGGCAGCTTCACGCAGGACACGTGGCGCGTGGAGAGGGAGGTTTACGAGACGAAAAATCAGTTGGATGAATTAGAGAGTTTTCCATAAAATTATGGTACGCCATTGGCGTCCTCTCGAAAAAAAAAGAAATTTTCACGTACCTATGCTTAACAGACGCGTATAAAAAAAGCTGTCTAATTAACATCCGGATGAAATCCAATTGGGTTTCAGTCAGATTTTTTAGCCAAATAGATTGTGACAAGTCTCCCTTGTATGTCCTTGTCCCACTTTTAAACCGACCCGCACATGTCCATCAACTTAATCTTAACGGGTCCACAGCCCCTCTTTTCCAACCCGGACAGAAACGTCAACAAAAGGAGGGGAGAGCCAGCCACACCAGCGGGGCAAAGAAACTGGAGTTGCCTATCTACATCTGAATTCTGAAAGAAACGAAAACGTGTAGGGATCATTACATTGGCTGGAGAAACATAAAAGTTTCGCAATCAAACTAATATCATAGGCAGAATAATCATGAAAAAAGCCTTGTTAAACTGTAAAAAAATAGTAAAAATACTCCCTCCGTCTCATAATATAAGATGTTTTTTGACACTACACTAGTGTTAAAAAACGTCTTACATTATGAGATGGAGGGAGTAGTTCATATCCTCACTTACATGCTGCAGCGACGGGAAAATGAACTATGTAACTCTACTCACATATCACAAAATAGCAGGAAGAAAACAAGGAACAAGAGGTCTAGTTTGACAGGAATAAAGAAACTACTTGCAAGATTCTGAATTCATAACTAAAGTCACAGCACATGGTCAAAATATAAATGTTTGGGACGAAGCATGTTCAGGAAGCTATGAATAAAAATGCTTCAACAAAAAAGGCTAGGATTGCTGTATTTTAGAAAAGGCTATGACTGTATTTCAGAAACTTCGGCACTGAAAAACTGTACACTATTCAGAAACTTTGATCATGTTTAGAAATTTATTCCTGTTCAGCAATGATTCTATGGCTGAATTTTATAAACTGTGACTTGAAGTTATAGCTAGAATTGGTATGACCTTTTATTTGCAATTTAAATGAATTCACACTAAAAATAAAATGATAGTTACATAGGCTGAATAAACTAAGGCAAAAACTTAGGACTATGATCAAATAAAAGGCTAAAAATTTCTAAGAGGCTATGCATTGGTACTATTTGACACAAGCAAAAGAATAGATATTCTGAAGGTAACTATTATGAAATAAAGGGGAGAACATGTACATGTAGCTGTGACATAATTTAGGAAAATGGTCAAACAAAAAAAATCCAGGAACAAAAGATGGAAATTTCAGTATACAAAAATCTAAAATTACTAAGACCTATTGATCAATTTACTGTGACCTTCTTTGTGACTGCATCATGCCTTGTTACATGTTAGATCACAAAACTAAAATCAGAAACTTGGGCACGTAAAGACTATACTGTGAAAGACAAGAATCAATAACTGTTCAGTGCATACACAATACCAGATGCATACAAAAAATGGAGCAGGCAAGAAATAAACAAATAACTGAAGGCATGTACTGATCAACTGACAACACTGCCATAGAAGTGCAATTTACAAAATGTATAAAGACTCAAATACGGAAGAAATACAATAAATCACATCAACTAAGCTAAATATATATATTACATTGAACGAAACCCTAAGGAGCCTACCAAGAGATATTATACATAAACTAGAAAAAAGAACTAATAAAAATGAGCAGGCAACACTCCAATACCCTGAAAAGAAAACAAAAGCTTGATTAGCATAAAGCAAGACAACAACAAAAACAGATAAGCAAAGAAAATAAAACTCTAGGGAGGAACATCTAAGAAGGCTAACAAACTATTGGGAGGTAGCTAGCGAACCTAAAATATGGAAACACAACAAGGGCACACACAGAAATTACTGTGTAATCACACTGAAATTACATTTTAATCACACTGAAAGTACAGTGTAATCACACTGAAATTACAGTGGAAGTACACTATAATCGCACTGAAAGTACAGTGCAATCACACTGAAAATACAGTGTAATCACACTGAAATTACAGTGGAAGTACACTATAATCGCACTGAAAGTACAGTGCAATCACACTGAAAATACAGTGGAAGTACACTATAATCACACTGAAAGTACAGTATAATCGCATTGAAAATACAGTGTAATCACACTGAAAATACAGCGTAATCACACTGAAATTACAGTGGAAGTACACTATAATTACGCTGAAATTACAGTGTAATCACACTGAAATTACAGCGGAAGTACAGTGTAATCACACTGAAAGTACAATGTAGTCACACTGAAATTACAGTGGAATTACACTATAATCACACTAAACATACAGTGAAATCACACCCAAATTACAGTGCAATCACACTAAATACCACTACAATTTACGGTGTATAATCACTAACAATATAGGGTAATTATACTGAAATTACACTAACCAATTTAGTTACAATGGAAAATACACAGTAATTACAAAATGAGATTTACACTAAAATTCCACTGCGATTTACAGTGTATACTCATTGATAAGATAGGGTAATTACACCGAAATTAAACTAACAACGTAGATACAATGGAAAAATACACTGCAATTGCAATAAAATTTCTTACTGCAAGATACTCTGGAGATTACAGTCTAATAAACAGGGTAAAAGAGATTTACACTAAACAATAAAATTATAATGCACTGTAATTACAATGATAATCCATAGAAATTATGCTGAAACGGAGACAAACTATACCACTGAGTTACGGTGAAAATACACTCCAATAACAGTATAATTACAGAGAGATTTACACTGTAAACATGCACAGCTCATGCACTGTGATATAGTATTCTACTAAAACTTTGGTGAAAATTTACAACTGAAACTACTAACCCAAATTGAAACTACAACACCTAAATAATAAAGTAATTTGGTAACTTTAATGTGATTTGGAACCCTAAATGTGGCTACAATTACAGAGCAACAATAGTAAGTTTACTGCCTACTGAAACACAACAATAAACACTACCCGCATCTCTATATAAAGTGCTAACACAATTCAGAGAAAATCTAAAACGGCCAGGGGATCTAACACTACATCCACACAAAAGAGACCAAGAGAATTCAAACGAACAGGGAGCTCCAGAGTTATCCTGGGTGTTCGATTTCAGCATTTGCACCTACATCAACAACAGAACGAGCTGGCCGAATCAATCAACAACCCCATAGCAGAATAATCACACACCTACAGGCAAAATCTAAACGGCCATACATAGCAGATGAAATTCAAAATCCAAGCTCTCACACAAGCAAAATGAATTCTGATTTCAAGAGCACGAACAGCGCAACCACAGACATCTAAAATCCGCGAGGAGCTATCGCAGGCAATCAAAAGAGGAAATAAAAAACAGATCTGAGCGCCAGCTATCTGAGGAGTAAAACAACACAATGGAAAATCCCAAAAAGAGAACAATAGATGCAGCGGGCGGGGGAGGGAGGCAGGGGCCGGGAGATGCAGCAGACCTCGAGCGTGAGCTGCGGCGATGCAGCTGGGTGGGAGAGCACCGGCCGCCTGACCACCAACCTACTCAATCGAGCGGGGAGGGGAGCTCCAGATCACCCGCGTCTCTCCCTCTCTCTGAGCTCTACTCAAGGTTGCGTGCTAGAAATGAGAAGGGAAGGGACAAAGGCAGCTACAGGGAAGACCGGCGGTGTCACCGGAGGAGAGAAAATAACGGGTCTCCTCGAAAATTTAGCGGGCCCGATAAGGAAAAGCAGTCGACTGAGCCAACGGAAAAAACCCAACACGAATCTCAGGACAGAGATCTCGCGGCTGAAAAAACAGATGAAAACGAATTATTTTCATCCGGCTGACAATTAGCAATTCCGTAAAAAAGCTTTGTTCCATGCACCGCGATCATCTCAAACTCGCTTGTGGAGCTCTCGCCGGCGAGGCTGCATACGAGCTGAGTCGACTACACAGCGGATTAATGGTCGGACGTGGCGGTTTCCATGAAGTTCTTAACGTCGTTGACGAGCTTCCCGGCGTCGGGGAGCTTAGGGAACATGTAGAAGCCATGGATGGCGTCCGGAAACTCCACCAGCTGCACCGCCTTCCCCTTCCGCTGCAGCATGGCGGCGTACCGCCGCTGCCAGTCCTGCAGCGGGTCGAGCCCTCCAACCACCACCATCGCCGGCGGGAACTCCTCCGGCAACTCGGGCTCCGGACACGCCTCACCGGTCACATGCGCCGCCGGGTGGTTCCGATCGGCCCCCTCCGGCAGGAACGCCTTCCAGGACCAATCCGAGCGGCGCATGTTCACCACCGGCCCCACGCCCTCCAGCCTCAGCTCTGCTTCCGTGCGCTCCTCGCCGCCGAAGTACGGCTGCAGCAGGATGATGCCGGCGAGGCGGACAGGGTTATCAGAAGCAACAGCGGCCGAGGAGGTCCATCGGTGGGCCACGTGGTGAGCGATGTTGCCGCCGGCGCTGTCCCCGGCGAGGAAGCAGCGGGAGAGATCGACCGGGACGCCGATGTCGGCAGGGAGGCCCGCGGTGCCAAGGTAGCTGAGCACATCCGCGCAGTCATCGTAGGCTGCGGGGTGACGGTGCTCGGGCGCGCGTCGGTAGTTGACGGAGACGACCACGGCGCCCAGCTCGCGGCAGAAGCGGCGACACATGGCGTCCAGGGGCGCGGACGACGCGGAGAGCAGCGCAAAACCGCCACCGTGACAGTACACGACGACCGGGAGCGGCGCCGCCTCGGGTTTACCCACGGACGGGGAGAAGACGCGCGCCCAGAGGTTCCTGGCGGCGTCGACAACGACGTCGGCGGAGCGGACGCCGAGCGCGTCCGGGCGCGGCCTCGCCGGGGTCTGGCGGTCGACGAGCGAGAAGAGGAAGCGGTTCACGGTGCCGTCGCGGCGCTGCGAGAGGTCGCAGGCGGCCCCGAGCGCGAGCACCTGGAGCCGCACCGTCCACGGCAGCACCGGAGGCGCCGGCCGCGCGCTCTCGGCTCCCGCCATCAGTTTCTTGGCTCTTCTACTTGGCCGCCTCCGTCTCGCTGCCCTTTCTCCGTTGTGCACACGAGAGAGATTGAATAACGGAAATGCTGAAGCAATGGAAGAAGATTTTGGCACCTACTCCGACAAGTATTTCCGGACGGGAGGGTGACTGCAATCCGCAACCGATCCGATCGCGACGCTGACAATGTATATCGCCGACGATGGTTTGAAGATGATCATCGTGTGAAGCAGAGCGTCTGCAGTGACGTGTAGCTGCGGGCAACTGCGTATGCACTCCACTCCACCCGCCTCATTTCGGCTCCCCAATATGAAAGATCGAAACGGGCGCGTCCAGCCGGCGTCACCGCGTCGCCGCTAACACGCCACCGGTCGAAGTCCACCGCGTGGAGAACCGGGGACGATGATTAAAACGACCACTAGTCCTGAACCGGACATGCGTTTTTTTTTACGGTAATATGTGTCTCATTTATATTATATAAAGATCAAAGTACAAAAGTCATGTAAGGATTCACGTGACAAAACTGAAAAGATAGCGGAACATCTCCGAACTTCACATCAACGTCCGTCACGTGCCTTCGTAGCAGCCACCGAAAAAAAATGACGGATCACCTCCTCACCCGAGCTCGACGCGGCTCCATCGCTGATATGCAGCTTTGCGGACCTCCAAGGTGGCTTACCAAAAGTGAAGCCATTGCCGTTGAATGAATCAGGCCGGGGCAACACCCCGAACACGCCATCGAACTCCAGATCGGGCACCCCACCACGACTAAGACGCCGAAGAAGGAAATCATACCTGCCATCCACGAACCACGAACCCAGCACACGTTCCGTCTTCCAGATGTCGTCCATGCAGACTATAATCTGCATCCGCTCCTGGACTACCTCCCAAGCTCCGCGCCGACGCTGAAGCAAACGCCGTCGCAACGGCGGAGCCCTATGACACAGGTGCACCACGAGGATGCCGCCGCCGCCACGACATCCTTGCTTGAACAGACTGGTTTCCAAATTCACCCCCAACCATTGAACCGAAGGCCTCGTCACGGATGGGTTCAAAGAATCTTTGTTCAGCACCGCCATTGTCGCCACCGAAGCCAAGACGATGAACAGCCTAAAAATCTAGACTACAAGAGAGAAACGATCCACATGCGTGGATCCGGCGACCCCCCTCACCACTGACGACCGAGGTCGCCGCCGGAGGACGGCGCTAGAAGATTGGCCTCCTGGCGGCAGCTAGGGTTCCAGCTAGTCCTGGCCATGGGCAGCTCGACCCGAACGGCCCCACCCAAAAAAGCCCGACCCGGCCCGACCCGATGCTACCCCCTGGCCGGGCCCGGGCCTAGATTTTGAGCCCGAAGGCCGGGCCGGGCCTAGGCCCATCGTTTTCGTGATTTTCTGAAGGGGCCCGGCCCGAGGCCCGAGGCCCGGCGGGGTTTTACGTGTGCAGGCCAGACTTGGGCGCAAAAATCAGGCCCGGTGGCCGGGCCGGGCCGGGCCTAGGCCTGGGTTTTTTGCGTCGGGCTTGGCTAGGCCCGGCCCGAGGTATGGCCAGGTATAGTTCCAGCCGCCAGGACCAGAGGAAAAACGATCTATGTAGGTTACGGGAGACTGACGCGCACCGGACATGCGTTGCACGTTGCGCGTTGCACATGCTTTCTGGTATTGTTCCTGTCTTTGCAAATCTATCTTGTGGCTGTAGGGAGAAGGCTTTTCAGTGTTAAAAAAAGAGATCATGGATTGGAAAAGTCTGAAAAAATCTGAATAAAGTTCACGTATTCATTTTTTGAATTTTACTAGTAGAATGTCCGTGCGTTGCTACGGGCTTTTGAAATATTTTCGTTGAGTTATGTGAACATCATTGAACTTACTCATTGGAATACCAGTTGGAAATAAATGTTGCCATAAACATTTATCGTAATTCCAGCCGGTTTGCTTTATTTTGAGTGCGTCGTTGTTGTGGGATATCATCATTTGCACATCTTTTTGTTGTATAAAACATGGTGAATTTTTGTCCCCTTCCAATGACGTCGCCCCAAAAACCCTCTGAATGGGTTTCTTTTTGAACCCCGACATAATCCATCTCCATCTCTCTCATATTCTACAAAATTATATATATATAGAAATATACCTTTTGAGTATTATATCATGTGCAACATACATACAAAGAAGAACAATTATTTGCATGCACCTCTTTTGGTTGCGTAAAACTCGTTGAATTCTTAGCCCCCTTCATCATCGTTACATCAGGGTCTTTGTCAGTCGACATCTCCGAAGCACAATCAAATCCATCAGTTTTTATGACCTACAAAGGTATTCTAATATAAACAAAAATTAGAATAATTTTTTTATGATGGTGGTATGGAAAATATAGTCATTGGACAAATGCTAGAAATGAGCAGTTACATTTCTCCACGAGCAAAGAACGGATTTCCCCTTTATATAATGATAATCGGTCATCCATAATTTCTTGAATATTTTTAAGTAATTTATTGAGAAAATATTTTATGCTATTCTGAATATATATAGTGTACAGGTATAAATAAAGCTTTATTTTTATGATATTCCCATTATACCCCTCCTATACGACTTGTTGTCCTCTCCCGCACGACCGCACTCTATCCACTCCCTCACCGCACCACTCACTCTCTTGTTCCCCTCCCTCTCTAGATCCATAGACTTCACCGGCGCCGCTCACTCTCATCTCTCCGCCCTCGCCCCCACAACCAACAGAATCGGCGACCCCATCTCCCACCCCTCCACCCTTTCATCCCTCCCCTCTTCTCACCAAAATTAGTGAAGGGGGGGGGGGGATCGAGAGACTAGACGGTTGCCTGATCCGCCCACAAACCGACGAACAACATCACGTCAAGGTCACCAACGCCGTCATGAAAATGACAGGTTTCTTCCACCTCGACAGACTTGCTCGCGCACCAAGATATGAGAGGGGGCCTTCTACTTCTCCCTTGCTCATCACCCCTTTGGCCAAACCATGGATCAACCTTCCTCTACTCTGACCCATGCCATGGACCGAGCTCACTTCCCTCCTCAAGGTCATCTCTTGACCCCTTTCCTCGTGTGGCATGTTGCACCGCTAACCCTCACCTTATCTCCCTCCCTTTCCTCCCATATCGAGACATGCATCTGTTTCTGCTCGGCCGCTTCACCTCACCGCCGCCTTCATCTCCTTATACAATGTCGTATCCGCTGCCTTCTGCCAGCGGTAGAGAGCGTGTTCGCGTGTTCGATTCTTGAACCTACAAAATATAAATTGCTGAGGTCAATAAGTATGAATTTCTCTTGTCCCTAGTACTATATTTTTATACATGCTTATTGCATAACCAACCTGTGTGTCGTAGTGTACTGTGGACTTGCTGAGCTGCTCGACCTTGAGCTTGTCAGTTTGGCAGAGCACGTTCTTCGTCTTAACCTCCATCTGCAGCTCGGCATCGCGGATGGCGACAGCCTTGGTGGCCTCAACCTCGGCGACCTTGGCCTGCCAGTCCCAGCCTTCCCCTTCATGGTGAGGTCGGTCATTGAGGCGGCGTTGTCGGCCTTCCTAGTGTTCTCAAACACACGCACCTCCGCCTTGACCTTGGCCTTCTCCTTGAGCGCCTCGCCCTGCTGCCGCACAGAGAGCACCTTGTTCTTGGCATCCACCTTGGCGGCGTTCTGGCACGTGAGGCCATCCCGCTCCACAAACATCCACCTGGGCCCTGCTCGCTGCCTCCTGTTGTGTCTTCTCGCCGAGGTAGGAGAAGTACTCATGCCCCGGCACGTCCACCAGCTGCTTCACGGTGGCATTGTAGATGAAGAGGCTGAATTGGTCCAGCTCCTTCTGCACACTGCTGAACACCCCCTGCTTGAACTTTTTGGTGCAGGTGAAAATCTCGTCCATGGTTAGCTGCGCCACCAGCATCCGGGTCTCACCCTCGATCAACCCTTTAGCCCTTCACCATGTTGTGCCTGTGGCTCCTACCGTACGAGTGCAACAGCACGATCAACTTCACGTGGAGTAGGAGCTTCGCTTTGACGGTGGGCAGGGCTGGACGTACCGCTCGTGGCTCAATTGGTGTTTGACACGCTCGGTCCTGGCTTGTTAGAGAAAATGGACGATCTGGTCTGCTAAAATCGTCCTGGAAAATTGTCGGTCCGATCCGGTCTGGTCTTCAACCGGTCCGACCAAGAGGACTGAGAAAAATGTCACTGCCGCCGCCATTCGTTTTCAGCGTGCCGACTGGCAGCCCCCGGGTAAACTACCATGTCCCCAAGCTTCCCCTCTCCTTCTTTTCTCTCCTCCCCATGCACCATAGCCTCTCGCCGCCGCTGTCGTGCATGCACCACTGACGATCTCGATTTCTCAACTTGGCGCTGGCAGCGTTCTGGCTACGGGTTTCGCTGCCATGGCAGCGACCGTTTTAGCACAGCACACATGCAGGCCATCAACTAGGGAAAACGGTCGATTGGGTGTGAACTTCTGATCGTGCGAGAATCGCTCAGCCGTGATTTCCACGTGAGATTTAATAGCCTCCGCCTATAATCACGCACCATGATCCTACGCTGCCGTTTTCTTTGTTGAAGCATATGTTCAGGTCCACCTGCCGCCACGTGATTCTCTCTCTCCCATTGCTCTCTCCGTAACAACCTTTCCTTATCGTCTGCGTCTTTATCGCGAGTAAAGGATTAGCAAGGTCAACTCAGGAGTTAGTTGGGTTACTGGCCGCACCTGCCTGTGTATATCTTGTTTTACGTGATCTCAGTTTATGTAATCAATTAATTACGTGATCTCTGTTGTATGTTCTTTCTCTATTCCAAAATTCCACTCACGCGAGTAAGAAGTATTTCACTGTCTTATGCAAGTAGTTCAGTGCATACATATGCTACTCGTTCGTAATTGCAACCTGAACAGAGTAAAAAAAATCAGTTCGGTGCATGGATGGATTGATGGGAACACACTGTCTAATGAAAAGGATAAGAATCACATTGGCATGCATAGGTGATTTGAAATTTTAAAAATATAGCATCTACATCTGCGCATCATGAGGAACAATTCCAGAGAAAAAAATTGATTCAGTCAAGTGTATCTTTGGATATTTCATTATCCACTTAGGCCATATTGGTATTACTTCCCACGTGGTGCACATCATCCTGATGCATGGGTGTGCCTCGGCCCTTACATTACAAATGTTATTATTGCAGGAAGAGCGCACATTCATAAGCTAACGGTTTCACAATGCGTTCTTGCTGATAGTAATTGAACCAAATGAAACAATGGACAAGCAGATTGATTAAGGAACTCTAGGTAAATACTTCATGCCGTAAGCATTGGCTCAAAAAGTTAATTTGTAAGTAACAAAAAAAAGGCCTAGAAGAATAGTTCTACCTAAATAAAGTTTACTGCTGCACATGAGCAGATCCACACGAAGCAGAGGGGAGGTGGAGCAGGCCGGTAACCAGGGGAAGGAGCAGAGTGGGAGAAGATTTACACCGCCGTCTCCACTAGATATGGTGTCTCCGCCGCATCTGTGGAGGCGCTGCGGCTCCGCCTCGGATGGTGCTCGTGGCTATGGTGAAGAGGAGGGGCGACGCATGGGCGAAGAGGCAGATGGTGCTCGTGGCCAAAAAAGTGGGTCGTTCGAGCTGCGGGAGGGAGGAGGGGATCGCCGGGAGGCGGCGGCGTCCAGGTAGGGAAGTCGAGGTAGGGCGCTGTGTTTTTTTAGGGGAATTGCTTGTGAAAATAACGTGTGACGACGACCTAGCGAGCGGATCCCCTTAAAAAAGACGTAGCGAGCGGATTCCCTTAAAACTGGTAGGAATAGATACGATTGATGACGTTGATAAATAGTGGTGAATGCTGGCCTAATTTACTATCATCATGCATGGAAACGAATCATCAAGAAAAAGAATACTTCCTATTACTACCCTCATAGGAAGCTTCCTAATCTCTGCTACCAAACAGTTTCTGCCCAAACAAGGAAGAAAAGTTATGGACGTGATTCGGAAGGAAACAAACGTTATGAAGATTAATTAATTTAGTTTTGATCTTTAGAGATTGATTGTGATTGATTCTTTTACATAAAGACATTACTAAATAATTTGCGTCAGTATGGAAAGTTCTGATCCGTTCAGTTTTTTTCGTTGTGTGAGAGGGTGACACGAAAATAAACCGATGAAGTGGGGGGAGGGGACGAAAAAATCTACGAAAAAATTCAGACTTCTCCACGGCTCGAAGAGGATGTCCTTGCTTGGGAACCGGAGCGTAATGGTATCTTCACGGTTCGGAGTGCGTACCGGCTTGCACTTAATGAACGTCTTCGTCCATCTTCAGTCGCGGCGAGCAGGGCACCGGACGGGCGACGAGCCGTCTGGGCTTTTTTATGGAGATGCCCTGCTCCTCCTAAGGTGCATGTGTTTGCTTGGCGGGTGGCGATGAACTATTTGGCCACATGGACTAATAAACATGCGCGTAGCCTTGAAGTATCTAACTTGTGTCCTGTGTGTGCCACCGAACCGGATTTCACGCTCTCTGCAGATGTCCTCATGCGGTCGCCTTGTGGCAAGCTATTGTTATGTTAAACCTGACAGACCTGAAGATGTCTATTTAGTTTCAGTTTAAACTTATGTAATAAAGTCAGAAACGTGCTCTAAGTTCACGTTGTGGCTTGGTCCTGGTCATAGGATAGTTTTCAGTTAGTTTGTTTCCTGTAAACGTGCGAGGACTTGGCCACGATTGCCACCGTGGGATGGCGCGGATGAAGTGCATCGTGGGCATGGTTTTCGGATGTACTGTTGCTTATCTGAATAAAAGTGAAACAGAAAAGACGCTGCAGTGTGCGCGTCGCCAAAGACTGTCTCCTCTCTGAACTTTCGTTCGGTTCGTCTGTGTTTCTTCAGAGAAGAGTCTGAATCCACCTTGCGTGCGTGTGTGTGTTCTGGGGATTTCCTCTGACATTTGGCACCAGAGCCAGGTTTCACGGAGGCGGAGCACGGCGGCGGAGATTGGAGTTGTGGCGCCGGTGATCGGCGATGAGTACTTCGCCGAAGAAGGACGACACCAGCGGAGGCGGTGAAAAGTACACGCCGCCCCCCGAAGAGAGCCGGCGACGAAGGCACGGCGATCATGCAGCGCACGCCGGCGAGGTCTGGTGGTGTCCCGATCAGTATCCCATGCTCACGGACTCTAACTATGGTCTGTGGGCGATGAAGATGAAGGTGCTCCTCCGTCCGTTCGGTGTGTGGCCGGCGTTGGAGGGCACGGCCGAATTTGATCAGGTCAAGGACGATGAGGCGTTCGCTGCTCTGTCACAGTCCGTACCCGACCCAGTGATGATGGCTGTGGGCGACTGTCAGACAGCCCACGAAGCCTGGGAAGCGATCCGGCGCATGCGCGTCGGCGAGGATCGCGTCAAGAAGGCGCGAATCAAGCAGCTCAAGAGGCAGTTGGATCGGATGGAAATGGGCGAAGGCGAGTCCGTATCGGCGTTTGCCCAGAAGATGATGACTCTTGTCGGGGAGATCCGGTCCCTCGGCGAGAAGATCACCGATGAGACGGTGGTCGAAACCCTGTTCAATGCCGTTCCTGCGCGGTTCGGCGACATCATCAACACCATCGAGCAGTGGGGCGATCTCTCGACGATGTCCGTGGCTGAGGCTGTCGGACGTCTGGCTGCCTTCGAGGAAAATCAGAGAGGCCGGCGTCGTCAGTCTGGCAGCAAGGACGATCAGCTCATGCTCATGACTCAGGCTCTGGAACAGTTGATGAAGGGTAAGAAAAGCGCACCAGGTGCAAGCAGCAGTGGTGGCGGACGCGGCCGTGGTGGCGGCCGCGGGCGTGGCCGTGGGCGTGGTGACCGCGCCGACGGTGGGCAGGCTGGACGCGGCGAGAGCAGTGACCGCGGCAAGCAGAAAAAACACCGCAAGTTTGACATAACCAAGGTGAGATGTTTCAATTGCAATGAAACAGGGCATTTCAGGTCTGATTGCCCGGAGCCCAAGAAGGAGAATGCAAACTTTGCTCAAGCAGAGGATGAAGATGACCCCGGGCTTCTCATGATGGAAGTTTGTGAGCTCACAATGTCTGAACCAGAACCGACACAACAGGTGTTCCTCAATGAGGAGAAAGTGGTGCCCAAGCTCACAGGGAGCCAGGACACATCCTGGTACCTAGACACAGGAGCCAGCAATCACATGACAGGTAATTCAGAGAAGTTTGTTGAGCTGGATCAGTCAGTGCGTGGAAAAGTGCGCTTTGGGGATGGCTCTGCAGTGGAAATAGTTGGACGTGGAGCAGTGCTGATGAAGTGCCTGACAGGGGAGCATCGCATACTGTCAGATGTTTACTTCATACCCAGACTGAAGAGCAACATCATTAGCCTTGGTCAGTTAGATGAGAATGGATGCAAGTACTCAGGGGAGAACGGTGTGATGACAGTTTGGGACAGACAGAGAAATGTGCTCGCAAGAGTGCCTCGAACTGGCAATCACATGTATATTCTCAACATCCAACCGTCAGAGCCGGTCTGTTTGCTTGCACACGCAAAGGAAGATGCGTGGTTGTGGCACATGAGGTACGGGCATGTAAATTTCCGTTCACTTTGTGCACTGGCAGCCGAGGAGATGGTCGAAGGAATGCTGCAGCTCAAGCAAGTTAATCAGATGTGTGATGGTTGTATGATTGCAAAGCAGAAACGACTTCCGTTCCCGGCACAAGCAGCATACCGAGCAGTTAAACAGCTAGACCTATGGCATGGGGATCTCTGTGGACCCATCACACCTCCGACCCTAGGTGGTAAGCGTTACTTTCTGCTTCTGGTCGATGACTATTCTCGATACATGTGGATTGTGTTGCTGCGTAGTAAGGATGAGGCATTGGAAGCCATCAAGAAAGTGCAGATTGCAGCTGAGGTTGAGAAGAACCTGAAACTAAAGGCGCTGCGCACTGACAGGGGTGGCGAATTCACCTCTGCCGAGTTCGTTGATTACTGTGAACGCCACGGCATCAAGCATTTCAGGACAGCACCCTATACACCTCAGCACAATGGGGTGGTTGAGAGAAGAAATCAAACCGTCGTGGGGATGGCGAGGAGCCTCCTCAAGAGTATGGGCATGCCTGCAAGGTTTTGGGGTGAAGCCGTGACTACCGCTGTGTACCTGCTGAACCGAGCTCCTACAAAGAGTGTGAAAGGGATGACACCCTATGAGGCATGGCATGAGAGAAAGCCCTCTGTGCAACACCTGCGTACATTTGGTTGCACCGCTCATGTGAAGAAAGTTGGGCCGGGACAGACCAAACTAGCTGACAGAAGCAAGCAAATGGTGATGCTTGGATATGAAATCGGATCAAAGGCCTATCGCATGTATGATCCAGAGAGCAAGAAGCTGGTCATCACACGGGATGCGGTGTTTGAAGAAGATAGGCCATGGAATTGGAGCTCTTTGGAGTTAGTTGAAGAAAAAAATCCAGATTCTTTTGTTGTGTTCTATCCGAACGAGCAAGATTCAGAAGAGATTGGAGAAGTAGCGGAAAGCGCTGCCACGGCAGCGAAATCTCCTGCAGCACCTCGGCAGACCTTCAAGACTCGGCAAGCAAACGATGGTGTCGCTATTCCGATCGATTTGGAGAGCTCTCCTGTGACCCCAACTCACTTCCAAGCATCTCCAGGCACACCATATACCGAGCCATCGCAGGGTCCACAAGGCGAGCGCTTGCTCGAGGAGATCTATGAAGAAACCATAGAAATCAAACAGGCTGATGCAGGGCTATGTCTGTTCGGTCTGGAAGAACCTTCAAGCCATGTTGAGGCACTTGGAGAACTGTGCTGGAAAAGGGCCATGAAGGAGGAATTGGCATCAATAGAGGAAAACCATAATTGGGAGTTGTGTGACCTGCCAAGAGGACACAAGCCAATTGGGGTAAAATGGGTCTATAAGTTGAAGAAAGATCCAGACGGCAAGGTTGTCAAGCACAAGGCAAGGCTAGTCACAAAAGGGTATGCTCAGCGACAAGGTATTGATTATGAGGAAGTGTTTGCACCTGTAGCTCGTCTAGAATCTGTCAGGCTACTAATTGCACTTGCAGCTCAGTTTGGATGGAAAATACACCAAATGGATGTCAAGTCGGCCTTCCTAAATGGTGATCTGGTTGAAGAGGTATATGTGACCCAGCCGCCAGGCCATGAGATAGAAGGGAAGGACAGTAAGGTGTATCGCTTGCACAAGGCGTTGTATGGGGTCAAACAAGCGCCAAGGGCATGGAACTCCAAGCTGGATGCAACACTCTCTGAACTAGGCTTTGAAAAGTGTCCTTCAGAGTCTGGTCTGTACAGGAAGAAAGCAGGTGGTTCTGCACTGATTGTGGGTGTGTATGTGGATGATCTAGTCATCACAGGAGGAAGTGAGCAAGCCATTGAGGATTTCAAAAGGCAGATGAAATTCAGGTTCAACATGACAGATTTGGGTCTATTGAGCTATTACTTGGACATAGAGGTAAAGCAATCAGAGAAGGGCATTACTCTTTGTCAAACTGGCTATGCTTCACGGATACTTGAAAAGATGGGGATGACAAACTGTAATGCAAGTCACACACCTATGGAGCCAAGACTGAAACTGTCGAGAACAAGTCAGGCTGAGGAAGTTGATCCAACTGAATATCGAAGCATAGTTGGGAGTTTAAGGTATTTGTTGCACACAAGACCAGATCTCAGCTTTGCAGTTGGATATGTCAGCAGATTCATGGAAAGGCCAACCAAGGATCATACGACAGCAGTAAAACACATATTAAGATATGTGAAAGGCACACTCAGTTTGGGTTGCAGCTACAAGAAAACTGAAGGAAAACCATAACTGTTGGGTTACTCTGACAGTGACCACGCAGGCGACATTGATGATTGGAAAAGCACTACGGGGGTGCTGTACTACTATGACAATTGCCTAGTGTCTTGGATGACTCAGAAACAGAAGATTGTCGCTCAATCATCATGTGAGGCAGAATATGTGGCTGCTGCTTCTGCTGCTTGTCAGGGAGTGTGGCTAGCAAGATTAGTTGAAGAATTGCTAGGCTATGAGCAAGCCAAGGTCAAGATCAAAGTGGATAATCAATCGGCTATTGCACTGTGTAAAAATCCTGTGTTCCATGAAAGAAGCAAACACATTGATGTGCGCTACCATTTCGTCAGACAATGTGTTGAGGAAGGAAAGATTGAGGTGGAGCACGTCAGTACTCGAGAGCAACATGCAGACATCCTGACTAAAGCCCTCCCAAGGTTTCAGTTTCAGGTGTTGAAAGAGAAAATAGGAGTGCTTGAGGTGAGTTCAGGACGTCATGTTTAAAGGGGTGAAATGTTATGTTAAACCTGACAGACCTGAAGATGTCTATTTAGTTTCAGTTTAAACTTATGTAATAAAGTCAGAAACGTGCTCTGAGTTCACGTTGTGGCTTGGTCTTGGTCATAGAATAGTTTTCAGTTAGTTTGTTTCCTGTAAACGTGCGAGGACTTGGCCACGATTGCCACCGTGGGATGGCGCGGATGAAGTGCATCGTGGGCATGGTTTTCGGATGTACTGTTGCTTATCTGAATAAAAGTGAAACAGAAAAGACGCTGCAGTGTGCGCGTCGCCAAAGACTCTGTCTCCTCTCTGAACTTTCGTTCGGTTCGTCTGTGTTTCTTCAGAGAAGAGTCTGAATCCACCTTGCGTGCGTGCGTGTGTTTTGGGGATTTCCTCTGACAGCTATGGCGCGGCAATGGAATATTCTAGACATCCGTCGAGTCATGCACACTGGGCCAGAGTGGCTTTTTCATGTGCTCGCGGACTTGTCACCAGAGGAGCGGATGTGTACGCTCATGACGATTTGGCGTTGCTGTCATGTGAGGAATGAGATCGTCCACGACAAATGACCACCGCCGGTCGAAGCCTCGACCAGATTCCTAATCAGCTATATCAACTCATTGCTAGCCATCCAGGCGTACCCTCATGGAGATCACATCAAAGGAAAAATGGTGGCTGCGCCTTTGTACAGCAGGAAATTGTTATCACATGTTGAGCGTAAGAAGCCATCAGCACTTGGATGGGAGGCACCGCCGGCCGGCTGGGCTGCGCTCAACATCGACGGGTCCTTTTCTGCCAAGGACGGAACTGCATGAGCTGGCATGGTCCTCCGGGATGAACATGGAGATATTATTTTTTTCGTCTTGCCGTGAGTTAAGGCAGTGTGCATCACCACTAGAATCTGAACTTGCTGCATGTTCAGAAGGCATCTCCCTGGCTACCCAGTGGTCTGGGCTGCCTTTTGTGATTCAAACGGACTGCGCAGAAGTGGTAAAACTAATTGAAGGAGGTATTGGCGACCGATCGGAGCATATGATGTTGATCCGCGAGATTACTTCGCGTCTTCAGGAACATGGTGAATTCTTAGTTAAACTTGTGAGGCGTGAACAAAACGTTGTTAGTCATTTTTTAGCGAACTTTGGTCGAATAAAAAAGCGCACTGCGGTGTGGCTTCATTCTGGGCCGGACGAGGTTCCGGACCTATGTAATGCAGACATGACTGCCACTTAATTAATGAATTCCCCTTTTTCCTCGCAAAAAAAAGAAAAAAAAATCATAATTCCAAAAAAAATCGCAGTTCTGCAAAAAGTTCTATGATTTTGAAAAGGTAGGAATTTGAAAACATTCATAAATATGAAAAATGTGTGTGTTTTTGAATATATTCATGCATTTTAAAAAGTTCACGGATTTGAAAAATGTTCAAGAGTTTTGAAAAATGTTCATGAGTGTGAATAGCATTTGGCTGAATCCCTAAAAAAAAGCATTTTGTTGATCGGCTCAGTCTGGGAGGTAAAGGAAACGCCTAAAAGGACCTTAGGGAAGTTATGCAAGCACCTATGCGTGGTGAGACAGAAATTATGAAAAAAGAAGTGGCAGGGCTTGTTGAATAATTTTTGGAATTAGAAGAAATCACTGGCCCTAGTGATCGCGGATAAATTGCGTTGGCGAGTAGAAAAAGAAATATAATTACTCTTCTCAAGAATAATCATGGCACTTGGCTTGAAGGTACTGATGCGCTAACCCTATGATTCTTGATTGTTTCATTAACCTATTAACCTGTTTTCCTCGGAAGTTCATGAAACAGACCCGGACCTGCTAGTTAAGCTGCACACGCATGTCACTGCGCCCTGAGATGAATGATATGTTGTTATCTCCTTGCACAACGAAGGATGTGAAAAATAGCTGTTGATAGTATTAAGGAACTCAAAACACCGGGGCGAGATGGACTACATGCTATTTTTTATAAAAGAACTATTGGCATATTTTTTGGAGAAGAAATTACACAGGAAGTATTGTACGCTCTTAACATGAGGGTGATTTAGGAGGAGTATGTTGGAAAGTACAGTATGTTTTAAGTCTCCTCCCCAAGAAGAGATTAGGGTTTCTTTGCCTCCCGCCGGCGCCGCCACCGATCCGCCTCGTTTTTAGTGTCCTTAGGGCCATGGCGGCATGGTGGATCCCGACCCTTGCCAGTGGGAGGGCTCCGTTTTTAGATGTTTCTTCAAGTTTTGTAGGGTGTGTGTCCTGCTCAGAAAGACGAGATGGCGGCAGCTTCCTGAAGATGGAATAAGGTCTTCCCCGCCTATCCTCCGTTCCGGTGGTGTGTCTAGCATTGTCGGTGGGCGTGTGGAGGTGTGCCTCCGGCGGATCTATCCTTGGTGGGTTTGCTCAGATCTGGTCGTAGTTCGTCTACATTTGTGTTTCTTCAGGTTGGATCCTTCCGATCTACGCTACTCTTCGTTGGCAGCGGTTGCTGTTCTGCTGCGCTGGTCCTTTGGGGCCTTAGCACGGCGACTTCCCGGCTGTCTACTACAACAAGTTTTGTCCAACTCCGGCGAGGGAGGGGCGATGACGGCGGCGCGCCTTCGGCTCGCTTCAGTGCTTGTAGTCATCGCTAGGTGGTTTACGGATCTGGATGTAATTTTTATTATTTCTGGTGTTCGTTGTATTGCCATGATTGAAAATGAATAGAAAGTTTTCTCAAAAAGAAGATTTAGGAGGAGTGGTATAATAATGCGGTTGTTCCAATCCTGAAAACTGATAATCCTGAGGTGGTTACACAATTTAGGTCAATAAGTTTTTACAATGTTATTTATAAGATTATATCCAAGATATTGGCGTCCCAATGAAAGTCAATTCTTCAGAAATCATTTCTCCAACTCAAAGTGTCTTTGTACCTGGCAGATTGATCACTGATAACGTACTGGAGGCACATGAGTTCGTCTAGCGAATCAAAAATAGAAAGGTAGAAAGGATGGATTATATGGTCTTTGTGCGGTTAAGTTGGATATGCATAAAGCGTACGACATAATTGAGTGGGTGTTCTTGAAGAATATGATGGCCAAGTTGGGATTAACTTGGCTATGAATTGTGTTAGCTTGGTTAGATACACAGTAAGATATAACTCTCTGGAGACGGATAGTTTTACACCCACGAGGTGACGAGGGGCATTCATCAAGGGGGTCATCTATCACATATTTACTCCCGTTATGTGTTGATGCCTTATCAAGTATGATGTCACATGCAAAATAAGTTGGTGGCATTGATGAGATTAAGGTATGCAGAAATGGACCATCAGTTTGACACATTTTATTTACCGATGACCTTGTTTCCTATGACATCGGTTATGTTAAATTCAACTTCCTTGCAGCATGTTCTTGTTTCTTATGGTGCAAAATCAGGACAATTGGTGAGTAGAGGTAAATCAAATATCTTCTTTAGCCCAAACACAAATGTCGTGCTAAAGACGGAGATATGCAATGAACTACATATTGATAATGAGGCTTTATCAGATAAGTACTTGTCTGCTTGCATTGTGGGGGCGGATAGGTGTGACTTCTAAAAACACTTTTTGAAAAGAATTAGGGGTTGGAAGGAAAAACACCTATCACTAGGTGGAAAGGAAATCCTAATTAAGACTATGGCCAATGCATTATGGTCTATGCAATGTTAGTGTTTAAAATTACTAAGGGCCTCTGCAAGGACATAATGAATACTATTGCAGTGGGGTGATGATAGAGATGCGAAGGAAATGCATTGGTACGCCTGGTGAAAACTTTGTGTGCTGAAAAAATGGGAGCATGGGATTTCGTGACTCACACTCTTTTGACCTTACAATGCTTGCCAAATAAGCATGTATACTTGTTAATCGACCCAATTCTCTTTGTGCAAGAGTCCTGGAATCATAGTACTATATCCCTTCGTTCCTAAATATAAGTCTTTTTAGAGATTTCAATATAGACTACATTCGGATGTATATAGACATAATTTGGAGTGTGGATTCTCTCATTTTACTCCGTATGTAGTCCACCGCTAATGTAATAACTATGGACACTTGTGACAAAAGATGGCCTCGCCATGGTTTCCTCTCTTCATATTCATGAAGTCATAGTGGAGTCTGATTGTCTGGAGGTCGTTAATTTCTGTACGGGGCAATCTCAATGGTGGGATCCTGTAGCTGCCGTGTATGCAGAAATCGTGGATTCGGTGACATCGATAGGGAAGGTGGAGTTCAAGCATTGTCGACATTTTTTTCTCTCCAATACGCCAAGCTGGCGTATCATTGCATTGATAGGTGGAAAGAGTACAGATTTAGAGGACTCCTAGCTCATACACAACTAGGCGTGCCAGGGGTCCTCGTGAGCAGAAGAAGCGGGATGCTCAGCTCGGTTACAGAGGTTTACAATGTGTCGATTATAGCTTGGAGTCCTTTGGCACTGGTCGAGGCCCAGGTGCGCACATCGTCCTGGATCGAAGCAAACAAGCGGCTAGCAGAGGGTTGCTGAAGGTCGAAGATGCAAGCGTTGCAGTGCTTCCAAATTGCCCAGGTGACCAGTGGCACTAGGGACGCAAGGGCCTTCCGGAGCGATACTAGGATGGAGCCAGCAGCGTCTCTCCACCAGTCGTAGAGGGTGAGGTCGCCATTGGGAGGGCTGACAGTGAGTTTGCACCAAGCAAGAGTGCGGTGCCAAATCTCCCTGGAGAAGACGCAGGTGGCCAGGAGGTGGTGGATGTCCTCAAAGTCTTGGTCGCATAAGACGCAGCGGGGAGGGTGGGCCAATCCTCGCCTAGCAAGTCTTTCCGCCATCCAGCAGCGGTCTTACTTGGCGAGCCAGAGGAACACTTTGACATTGGTCGGGGGCCAGCCCTTCCATGTCATCATCCAGTCCATGTTCGTAATGGAACCTTGGAAAAGAGCCAGGTAGCAGGATGAGGCCGAGTATGAGCCGCTAGCAGTCCATCGCCACCGTATGCGGTCGGGGTCAGAGGAGAGGGTGACCTGAAGTAGGCGCCTCCAAAGATAGATATACTCGACAGTGGCCTCGACACCAAGCGCACCACGGTGTTGGAAATATGCCCTAGAGGCAATAATAAAATGGTTATTATTATATTTCCTTGTTCATGATAATTGTCTATTGTTCATGCTATAATTGTGTTATCCAGAAATCGTAATACATGTGTGAATACATAGACCACAACATGTCCCTAGTGAGCCTCTAGTTGACTAGCTCGTTGATCAACAGATAGTCATGATTTCCTGACTATGGACATTGGATGTCATTGATAACGGGATCACATCATTAGGAGAATGATGTGATGGACAAGACCCAATCCTAAGCATAGCACAAGATCGTGTAGTTCGTTTGCTAGAGCTTTTCCAAATGTCAAGTATCATTTCCTTAGACCATGAGATTGTGCAACTCCCGGATACCATAGGAGTGCTTTGGGTGTGCCAAACGTCACAACGCAACCGGGTGGCTATAAAGGTGCACTACGGGTATCTCCGAAAGTGTCTGTTGGGTTGGCACGAATCGAGACTAGGATTTGTCACTCCGTATGACGGAGAGGTATCTCTGGGCCCACTCGGTAATGCATCATCATAATGAGCTCAATGTGACCAAGTGTTTGGTCACGGGATCATGCATTACGGTACGAGTAAAGTGACTTGCCGGTAACGAGATTGAACAAGGTATTGGGATACCGATGATCGAATCTCGGGCAAGTAACGTACCGATTGACAAAGGGAATTGTATACGGGATTGATTGAATCCTCGACATCGTGGTTCATCCGATGAGATCATCGTGGAACATGTGGGAGCCAACATGGGTATCCAGATCCCGCTGTTGGTTATTGACCGGAGAGTCGTCTCGGTCATGTCTGCATGTCTCCCGAACCCGTAGAGATACTAGTATGCGGTAACCCGAAAGTTGTTCGGAGTCCCGGATGAGATCCCGGACGCCACGAGGAGTTCCGGAATGGTCCCGGAGGTGAAGAATTATATATAGGAAGTCCAGTTTCGGCCACCGGGAAAGTTTCGGGGGTCACCGGTATTGTACCGGGACCACCGGAAGGGTCCCGGGGGTCCACCGGGTGGGGCCACCTATCCCGGAGGGCCCCATGGGCTGAAGTGGGGAAGGGAACCAGCCTCTGGTGGGCTGGTGCGCCCCCCTTGGGCCTCCCCTGCGCCTAGGGTTGGAAACCCTGGGGGTGCGGGGGCGCCCCACTTGGCTTGGGGGGCAAGCCACCCCCTTGGCCGCCGCCCCCCTTGGAGATTGCATCTCCTAGGGCCGGCGCCCCCCAGGGACCCTATATAAAGGGGGGGGAGGGAGGGCAGCCGCACCACAGCCCCTGGCGTCTCCCTCTCCCTCCCGTGACACCTCTCCCTCTCGCTGAGCTTGGCGAAGCCCTGCCGAGATCCCCGCTACTTCCACCACCACGCCGTCGTGCTACTGGATCTCCATCAACCTCTCCTTCCCCCTTGCTGGATCAAGAAGGAGGAGACGTCCTCCCAACCGTACGTGTGTTGAACGCAGAGGTGCCGTCCGTTCGGCGCTCGGTCGTCGGTGATTTAGATCACGACGAGTACGACTCCATCAACCCCGTTCTCTTGAACGCTTCCGCTCGCGATCTACAAGGGTATGTAGATGCACTCCTCTCTCTCGTTGCTAGATGACTCCATAGATTGATCTTGGTGATGCGTAGAAAATTTTAAATTTCTGCTACGATCCCCAACACACGGATGTCCTGGATCCATGCCCGGTTGAGGAGTCCCTCCTAGACCAAGCGCTTATTGCGGCGTCTTCGAGGAACCAAAGCGGTCAGGCTCGGTGCGATCTCGGCAACCGACTTGCCATCCAGCCAATGGTCAGTCCAGAATTGGCAGGTGAGTCCGTCTTCAATAGTCCAGGATGTGGAGGCACGGAAGATGTCGCGCACGTCAGCGTCGTCTGGCAGGTGTAGATGGTGCCAGGGCCGCGTGGGGTCGGTGGTACGAAGCCAGAGCCACGTAACCCGGAGGGAGATGCCGGTGCGTTGAAGGTCACGCACGCCAAGGCCCCCAAGCTCGAGGGGGCGGCACACTTTTTGCCAGTTAACCAGACAGTTTCCAGAGCGGGCCTCCTTGTGTCCATGCCAAAGGAAGTCGCGCATTAACTGGTTGACGAGCTTCAGGATGGATGGCGAGAGGGCCATGGCCAGTAGCAGGTGGACGTGCATGGCGCTCAGGACATGTCGAACAAGGGCGAGGCGCTCGCCACGAGACAGTAGGCAAGCCTGCCAGGTGCCAAGGCGCTTGGCCATCTTCTCCACGAGGGGTAGCAACGCCGATGTGGGAACCTTCGTGGTGGAGAGCGGAAGTCCAAGATATTGGATGGGGAAGTGTGTGGTCTGGCAAGAAGCATTGTCAACATGAGGCTAATAGCCTAACTTGTTGTTTTATTAATCATATTTCTTGTATTTGGGACGATGATCCCCTAGCTGTTTATTTGCTAGGCTTGTGGACAATGTAATTGTTGTTAATTATCATTTATTTGAAGAATTTTTTTCAACAGTTTTATTTGAAAGGCTCGTCAAAGGTGACGACATAATGTAGACTTCCCTTGTGATACGCACACACACTTTCCGCACATCCCAAACTCTTGGTCCAAAACCTACATTACTGGTTTGTTTAGATGCCTACACTACTGGGTTGGCATTACCAGCCTGGGGAGATGAATAATATGTGCCAAGATTACATCGTTTCAACCTCGACGATCCAATATATGCAAGTCTATATCCTGGACTCATATGTCATGGAGCAAAACTGTTTCATGTTTCTGGCTTCCGGCTAGGCCCATTTGGCGAGCATGGACATGAGGCCTGCACCGACCAGCATGGAGACGTTGATACCAAGCTGCAGCTTTCCCCTGCTCTGCACCTTAGGGTTCATGAAGTCCTCGGCGAGGAGGTCGACGAGGGCCATGTAGACGAGGATCCCCGCTGCCACAGAGTTGAGGCTGCCCTCCACCACCAGCGCCGTCGGGCTGTTCTCGTTGTACACTCGAGATATGCCGAAGCCGATGGCGATGCCCACCGGCGTTGTCAGGCAGAAGAAGAGGATCATGGTCACGATGGACCTAGCCTTGAACTTTGCCTGCACATCATCATCAAAAACTAATCAGGACAAAATTCTGTCGTACCAGGTTATTAACAGAATGGTACTAATTAATCAGTCGCAAAAAAAAAGAATGGTACTAATTAATAATCATGGCGTGGTGAGAATATTATTTACTGGTTGAAAATCGTGATTCCCCATTGGATTTGATAAAGTGGGTCACTTTTTTGTTCTCAAACATCTGATGACATATGCAGTTACTGATTTATTTTCTTTGTTCTGCAGGCCACCCGAAGTGCTCTGCTCTACTTTCTTCTCTCTCATGACTACCAGACATATATTATCTAGATATGCGTGTATATATTGTTCTCTAGCTAGAACTTTACACGGAAGAGCATCGTAGAATTTTCCCCTTTCTGAAGCACAAGTTCTAGCCAGTGTTTGTTTAGATGGGCGTTTCCACTTTTGATGGAGACCATACATGCAAAGTTTCAGTTATGCATGTACAGCCATCCGTTAAAAAGTTCATACATGGAAAGACTCCTATTGTTCTATTCTTTTTAGAAATAGACAATCAAGTCAAGTAGAGTAGCACCTTTCCTGCTTTGCATGGCTTGCACTCCACGAGTCACTGGTCAAATATGCTTGGTTTTGATCAAGATGTATAATATGGGATTACTGGCAGATATTTTGTCTATATGTATTGCTCTCCTTTCGTATTATAACTTCACTATTTTGGAAGAACTCTGATTATTAGTAGTACTCTGCAACTTCGACCTGATCTTCACTAGGCGCCGTTGTGTGTGTGTGATAGTGTGTTTACATTGTAATCTGTGGATTTTTCTAAAAGGAATTGTGACAAAGCACACAACTATAGAAACCACACGCATGTACACGGCAATTCGCCCCACAGTAAGCTGCAAGATGACGAGTGTTTGCAGTGGGTTTCCCAGTGGCGCCCTGAATTCACTTTTCCCTTTCTAGTCTCCTTTAGTCGGTTGATCTTGGTATGGTGATGCAGAAAAACTTGTATTTCCGTTATGATGAGTATGGAAAGGGGTTATTTCCGGTTCAAAAAAAAAATATACGCGGCAATAACTATTACTGAGGGGAGTACGGGTGTGTATACCTGAACTATGCAGCCACCAAGGCCCATTCCCTCGAACATCTGGTGGAAGCTCAAGGCAATGACGAGAGGTTTGATAGTTTCCGGGTCCTGAGACGCGCCGAGGGAGATGCCGATGATCACCGAGTGCACCACAATACCCAACTCGAGTACCTACAATACAACATCATCATTGATCGTCACAAAAGAGATTAAAAACAGGATACAAGAACGTGTTAAGTTTCTCTAAGTATTACACGATGACAATGGGGCCAAGCTAAGGGGGGATGAGCGCCCCCCCCCCCCACCCCCAAAGAAAAACCGGATGCGTCATACCTAACAGTGCTCTCAAAGCTTGGAGCCCATGAACTTTGCATAGATTGTTAGATGCTAGTTCCTATTTTTTGGGACGATTAGAAATCTACCTATTAGTTTGTATACATGATAGCTTAAACATCAAATTAGCTGATACACAAGGTACCGATCAAATATTTTGGGATGAATAAAATTTGCACAACAAGCTAAAATCGTAGGCGCACCATATAAGAGTATGGGCGATGCTAGGCGCCGGCGCACAGGCCCAAACGGTTCGGCCGGTCCAACCCCAACCACCCGATCCAGCGAGCAGCCGTCCGATCTGTGCGTTGACTTCTCCCTCTCCTTCTTCCTCTCCGTGCGCAGCGCGAGCGCGGCTCCCTGTCGCCTGGCTGTCCCCCTGGCCCGTCGGCCGCTACCCCCTCACCTGCAACCCCTCTCTCCGCCGCTCCCGTGCTGCTGGATGCCGCACTCGCCGCCGGTCACCGCCGTCCAGATCCACGCATGCAGCAAAACTTTGCCCGTGGATTGCAGCTCCCCCTCGTTGGTGATGGCCGCGGCTCCGGCAACACCAGACGCCGGTTGCAGCTCTTGTTGCCGCCGGTTGCAGCTCGACGTCTGCCGTTGCCGCTGGCATGTGGCTCCCATGGCTGCCCGTTGCAGCTTTCTATTGCACGGTCGTAGCAAACGGAGAAAACGGTTGCAGCGAAAAAGTCTGTCACCGTCGTCGCCGTTTGTAGCTCGTCGTTGCATGTAGCAGCCATTGCGTTCTAGAAAAAGAATGGATGAAGCAAAAAGCTCCAACGATAGTAGCAAAATCCTACTACGGTTGCAGCAAATCGTCGTTGTCGTCGTCGCGAGGTCGCAGATCCACCTGATGGATGTAGCAAAAAGCTTCGCCGGTAGTAGCAAAATCCAACTACGGTTGCAACTTCCCCTTGTTGTGCAGTGCCATTGAAGCTTTCTGTGTCTATGGTTGAAGCTTTTTTCAACAGCTGTTGAAGCTTTCCTAGGTGACGGTTGCAACACTTGTATACGCGGGGTGGATCCGAGCATGGCGGCCGGCGAGGGGAGCTCCTGGCCGCCGGCGATGGAGCTTGTGGTGGCCCATCGCAGCCCGGGAGGAGGGGGGAGGAGATGCGCGCGTGTGAAGGCTGTATCTAGGGGATGGACATGGCCATGGCAGCAGGCAGCCATGGCGGCCGGCGAGGGAGCGCCTGGCCGTCGATGATGGAAATCGTGGTGGCCAAGTCGCAGCCCGGGGAGGGGAAAGGGGGAGGGATGCGCGCGCGTAAGGCTGGAGGTAGGGGATGGAGGCACATAGAAAGGAGGCGGGGCGCGCGGGGCCACTGCGTTGTCAGCGTGCGTGCGAACCGGCCGAAAGTTCGGTCGGCGCACCGCGCCCAATCGTTTCCCTAAGAGTATCAACTTTGTTTTATGTATTTTAGGCATTAGTAGAGCCACAATCAAACTAATGAAAGAAGTTGCACTTTTCTAATTGCAGAAAAATATATATATGTCGATTCTGTTCCTCTTGGCATGGTCATTATCAGAAAAAAAATATATGTTGATTGTGTTCCTCTTGTACCAACCTGAGAGATTACACGATGCCGGATCGTGTCCTTTTCGTCCTCGGCGCCGCCAACGGCCGCAACGAGCGCCGCCGACCCGTGGGTGTGGCCATGGGTTGCGTGCGTGTGCAAGTGAACATGTCCCTCGTGCTCCCCGCCGTCGTGGTGGCGCGCTAACTCGCTGGCGGCGGCAGCAGCAGCCTGTTTCTCCTCGTCCACCACGGCGGCGCTGCTGCCGTGGGCTCGGTCCTTGTTCAAGTGGGCGCGCGTGAAGTACCCCGTGGCGAGGGTGTCGACGACGAGCGTGCCGATGGCGCCGACCATGGCTCCCAACCCGGCGAACGGGAAGTCCTTCCACGGCCCGGCGGCAGGCAGGCAGTCGGACGTGAGATTTTCGAACGCGTCGGGGAGGATGTGGATGAACCCCGTGGCGAGGATGACCCCCGCCGCGAACGCCTTGACCAGGAAGAAGACGTCGCCGTCGGGCCGGAGCGCGGGCACGTGTCGCCCCAGCACGGGCAGGGAGCAACCCAGCGCCCCGCAGATCAGGATGGAGAAGAAGGCCGCGATCTTAAGCGGCCTCGCCCGCGCGCGGTCGCGCGCCGCCGACTCCGGCGACCCGCAGTCGTCCTCGCCCCGCACGGCCGAGACCAGGAGCAGCGCCACGACGGCGGCGAGCATGACAGCGGCGCTCGGCTTCATGGCTTAGGCTGTCGTGATGCACGCACGCGGCGAGTGGGCGATGACGCGAGGGAGACCAGGAGACTGAAACTGAAGAGCTTCGGAGGTAGCTACGGTGGTTGCAGGGGGTTTATATAGATGGAGGAAGTGAGGAACAGCTCTGCTGCAGCCAGGAATCGCCATTGATTAGGGTTTATAGTAGTCAATTACATAGGCGATCGGTTGAGGTGAAAACGGCTGTCTCTGTCACAAGGTGACGGCATGCATGTGAATATACGCCGCCCGCGATATAGGCGAGCTCGATTTGACCGTTGGATGATGTGCTAATTAGGGAAGTAGATTGTTTTCCTGATTTACTTGGGCGTTTATTATCGGGGAAATTACTCACGATGACGACACTCTGCCGATCAATGAGGTAATTTCGGTACGCCGTGCAAGCGCGGTTCGTAGTTGTCTTGGACTATGGTGGTTTTGATGGCGGACGCGGCGTCACGTGGCGGGCTCGACCTTGTCACATGAGTGTGGGCCGGCCCGGTTTTGTAGGGTTTTCTAGTCGTTCTGATGAAACAGCCCAGCCCACTAGAGGCATAGAAGCGACCCTCTAAAATGGCCCACTGTGGCGTTTCTACCTCGCCGCGGCAACATTTTTCAACACCATCTCAACAAGTTCTTATTACTCAAAAAAAAAAAATCTCAACAAGTTCTCTGTCATACTACTTTGTCCTTATAACATTTAAATATGCATGTAATCAAACATTCTTTTTATTGTTTGAACAAAATGGTATCCATATCTTTCCGCTGTAAGTTGCACTCGCCAACGAAGATGCTCGTTGCAGCATTAAACACATTCAGCTGCGCAGAAGGGGCGATCGTTGGCGATAGACACGTCGATTTTACTGTGCCGAGAGAAAAAACGCGAGAGAAAAGAAAGGATGAAAGGGATCGGTGTTTGTGCCGCTGAGTTAATACCTCCCCACGCACACGACCTGCTCTCTCTGTCGTTCCCTCTCCCACACGCCTCCTCAAGCGACCCCACCTCGCGCTCCCGAAGCTGCGCCGACACCTCTTCCCCTCCTCTCACGGCCTCTACAAGCATCCACAAATCCTCCCTCTAATCTCTTGTATTTGCCTCTCAATCACGAATCAGGATCCATGGAGGTTTCCGACAAGTGCTAGTCGATCTGCTATATGGCAGCGGCCGGGACCGCAGGCCATGGGTCTGCGTCTCGCTGCTCATCCTCCGGAAGGCTGCACGCGGAGGGAACTTGCTGTTGGCGAGGTTCCGCGAAGTGCCAAGTGGGTGCTCTTCGCTAGCGGGGACGACATGACCTTCTCTTCCCCGGCTCTTCACCCCCAAGGGTAGCCACCCCAGGAAGATCCCTAGGTCGCCCTACAACACGATGACGTGGATCGAAGCGCCGGTGCTCCAATCCGGTGGAGGGGTCGCGCCGGAGGTGCAGGCCCAAAACACTACTCAGAAGGAGGTGCCCCGGATGAGCAACACACGTCGTGTTCCTCCCGCTCATGGAGGACGCGCTCTCGGTCGCCGGCGGGTTCGTTCTGTCTACGGCGATTGGTTGCTTCTTCTTCTCCGTTCGTGTGGTCAGATTTGTTTTTCTTCCATCATGTTCCTTCTTTTGTCTCGTCACAAGCACATGCCACGGAGGCTAAACTCTTTTGGCAACCGATTGAAAAATCAGCTGGAGGAGAGCTTCATTAGATCTATCTACTCTTGTATTTTCAGTTACCTGTGTGACTGAAAAAATACACTATATGTTACTATGCTATATTTCTTAAGTTATGTATAAAACCTCTACCTATATACTTGGATCACCGGATTGTTCAATTCTTTTTATGCAACAAAACTACAGAATTAGTACTTATCATTGCAGTGTCATGTTCTGTGTATACCAATATCTCTACCACTATAATACACCAGTCTTGAATTTGGATTCACCACCCCACTTGGCCTTCCTCGACTCCAGGCCGGCCGCAACTATGACATCGACGACATCCAGATCACCATCTGTTCCACGCATTGACATCGCGCCCCCTGCGGGGCCTGCGTGCTCTCCGACGATGCGGGACGCCGTCTGACGGTGTCCTGGACGAGGGGGTACTCACCACGTCGTCTCCCGACCAGCTGGATCGGGCCGAGGACCCCCATGGCAGTTCATTCATGGGCCACTTCGGGCAGCCCACGACGCATACAAGGAAAATCCCACAAGACTTGGCGCCCAAGACAAGGATTCCTCTAAACCCTAGGTCTACGGTGCATATATAAACCAAGGCGAGGCTAGTCAATAGACAATCTCATTACTATCGTCTCGTGGTAGAAACATGTACTCTGTACTATACCCATATCAATACAATCAAAAGCAGGATGTAGGGTATTATCTCTTCGAGAGAGCCCGAACCTGGGTAAAACCCTGTGTCCATGTTACCATCGCTCTAAGACGCCTAGCTTAGGGCCCCTACTACGAGATACGCCGGATATAGAACCGACATTGATGCTTTCATTGAGAGCCTGCTCGGCGTTCGGCGCGGATCGGTGGGATGACCAGGTGCTATTTTTTCAATCAGATTCATCTTGCACGAATCGAATTCTTTGAGATTATTATTGTTGGATTGCAATTTTATTCTGCAGGCTTGTTCGGGATCGACTTCGATCGTAGATCGGATCAATAAATTTATGCGTCGGGCAGCCGCTAAGCGTCAAGGGATCAGCACAACCGAGGACAAGAGGTCGCCGGCTGAGCGCTGGCCTCGTGTGATCCCGGGTCCCAAACGGCCACGGTGGGCCAGAAGCCGCCCTCCACTGGCAGTGCACGCAGAGGGATGATCCTCTCCTTTTCTTTTATTATTATTTTATTATTAAGATAGCGACACTGCCGCTAGTTAGATGGCGCAGTTTTGTTGAATTCCTTCCTGGCTACTACTTCACGTGGGGGTCAAATCAGCCTTTCAAGAGACAGAACGACGCTGGGGCGCGTGGAGAACCAAAACGCTTTGGACTACTAGTACAAATCCATGGGGAGTTCACGTATAGGACTCCACTCAAAATTACTAATCAATCATCACATCGTTTGAGGTCTGATTGATCCCCGTAAAGGGCAGTACTAGTCTGATCAGTTCAGGCTTTTTCAACTCGGATTTCAACTCCTCGCTACTCAATCTATTTTTCCGATCACCTATACTGTATATATTAGTTCCACACAGTATATTTTTCTACCGGTTTGCATGATTTTTCTGCGGCTGGTACACAATTTTGTCCGCTGACCTGCTCTCGACATGATGGTCCGGACGATTCAAACACGGCCAGCTCCTGGCCGGCCAGCGTCACCCGTAGTCCGGCGAACACCGAACTACGTAGAGGAGTCAGCATCTCGCGGTCATGACATCAATCCGACCTCGAACGCCCAGGCCATATTTACCGGATTATTCACTTCGCATAAATTAATTATGTATTTTTTCAATCATTATTATTATTTCTAGCTTGCACTGTCTATATGTGGGCAGGGAAGCTACCTTGCCCGCGCCCCCCTAGTGACGACCAGTATGCGTCGTCACCGCGGCAGGCCACCTTGCGCTGGCATCGCTGCACCGTCGCTTCTCAAGTCGACATCCATCATGCCGACCAGCTTCGGCACGTCGGCTGACATAGGGGCTCCAGCTTCACCCATCACGTGGTGGAGCACGTGAGGCCGACAAGAATTCTGTTCGGCAGCAATCCAGGGAGATTCTCTCTTTCTTATATTTGTTCCTTTTGCTTTATTTTTTATTCGGCACCCGGTCTCTGATAGTCCGTTAATAGTGTCATTTCCTTGGTAAAAGGAGTACACTTGATTGCTAGTTTTGCAGCCAATCTACACATACATTGACGACTATTTGTCCAACTAGTACTACTGCATGCATACTAGATCAACTGGTGCTACGTCCGCACTCCAATTCCTGATGATTGTTGGAGCTATTCCAAAACAGATCTGGCTTTTTATATTTTGCTTCGGTCTGTTACAGCCATCGTCGCAATAATGCTAGTTTTTATTTTTCCTAGCTAACTGTACACAATGCAGAATATTTTCGGTTGGTTTGTACTGCATAATTCTTTGCAGAGATATTTTGCCGGTGCTTGTACAGGCGTTTTTGGTCTGCGTTAATCTGGCAGCCAGTCAACCTACATTCACCTCGGCGTACGGAGTCGTCCTCTCGTCTCCATCAACCAAATTCTACCGTGACCATGGTGTGATACCTTGTGTCGCCATTATCGCGTTGTCGCTTCATCAAACTGACGTCCACCATGCCGACCTGTTTCGGCACGTCGACTAACGTGGGGGCTTCATTGTCACGCTGCCGAACTACTCTGTCTCCTCGGCTGGACCCGGGGCCTCGCCTCGGCACTTTGGCACTGTCGTGCTATCACTTCATCAAGCCGAGCTCTTCACTCGGGTACGTCAAGACCGGCTTGGGGGTTGTGACCTTGAGCCGCTACAAGCTCGGCCCACGTCACATTAACCAGATAAGTCGCTTTCATGCTCAAGAACTTTCAGTTTTAAATTTTGTTCGGTTCGACCAAGCATTATACTTTTTTGACAAAAAGTCGTTTGCGAAAAACTTTCTTTGTCAAAACCTTGTTTATTACAAACAAATTCGAATACCCCGTTTACTTGGGGGCTTCCTTTATGAAGCTTTTCCTCTTGCATATGATTATACTTGTATGGCTTCGTTCCTTGTTCGTGTATTACGCCACAATATGCACCATGTTGACTTAAGTGTTTCGCAAGCTGGGTTGCCTTACTCCTGTGTTTACCCCTACGTTCCCGATTGTTCAGCTAGGGAGTAAAGGGAGCACCTCTGCGATTGTCACGATCGGGTCATCCGAGTTCGGACCTCAGACTGGGTGAAGCCGAAAGCTAGCGCTCTTATTGTTTTCAATCATGGTCGGCACACAACGGAACTCATGAGTACAAAAACGCTATTGCACAAGTCTCATAGTAACAATGAGCAACCGAAGAAAGGTATCGGTGGGGGTACTATTTTCTTCGAAGATGCTTCTTACACTTCGTCAGTAATATAACATAAGTTCCCTGAGCGCGCTTTGTCTGTTACAGCCCTATGGCCTGATTGCCTGGTTATCGGAAACACCGTCGATATTCTCGACAGGTGGAGTACATAACACTTTTCGGCCCTTGACCGAAGAGGGAGAAGCCAACAGTCGGTTAAGACGCATTTAAAGTTCGGGTGAACACAGATATGATATAAGTACTTTGGTACATACAATCATTATACATAAAATTCTTTTACCCAAGTCGCTTGGGGGCTCTTGAATTAGTATGAGCCATTTTTATTAGTCGCTGCATAATCTTTTTCTACCACTCCTTTCTCGACTCAGGTGTATGATCAATACCCGGGTAGCCTGGTTTCTCTCTAAAACCTCTCGCGTTTAGTTCGCTAAACCGGCCTGAGAAACACTCTGCCTTCGGGATAGGGAGGTTGAAGCCGAGGGCTGACCCACTTGAAGTCTAGAGATCAGATGTGTCATGTCAAAGCACGACGAAAGTACAATTTTAAGACCAATTTCATATTGGCACCAAAACAGCTTGATTCAATCTAGACGTAAAGTTTTTTACACATGTTTGTTGGCCTTTTTTTGAGCTTATAACATCTTTCACCTATTTTATGTTTCAGGAAGCGGGCATTCTCTTGGTTGAGGTGTTCGGCGTGAAACTCTTTTCTAAAACTACAGTTCAGCATCTTTCCAGATGAACTCCACCTCAGTATTGTCAAAACATACATGGCAGTTGAACTTGTTCCGAGGAGGTACAATCCTAGGGTCGGCCATTTTTCCCAACCCAATTCTCGGGGGCTACTGCATTGACAATCCAATGCAGAAAACTTAAGTGCACTATAGCTTTCGAGGAGATTATGATCCTCAGGTTGGTCGGCCGCACCCAACCTGAGTCTCGAGGACTTTGCACACCGCTTTTTGTGTCCCGAAGTATTCTTTTGAGCTAGGAGTTGATCCTCAGGCCGATTTTGCGAATCAACCTGAGTCTCAGGGGCTACCGGGATCAGCGGTCTTGTGTCATCCTTCAGGTGCATCTTGGGTTTTAGATCGATACACACCTTGAGGGCTACTGGCTATATATCTCGGCAGAGAATAAATTGCACCAATAAAAAATATTGACAAAAAATCGGCCCGCAGTCGGGGTGGTGCACCACCTCGGAAGCAGTCCGGCATAAAGCTCGGGCGCTAGTGGCTGGCTCCATAGAGGGCATTTCCGGCATTAAGCTCGGCTAAACTCCTTTAACTTTTTTCTGAACCAAGGTGATTTATAACACCTCGGATACAGTCCGACGTTGGAGCTCGGATACAGTCCGGCGTTGGAGGTTGGACATAGTCCGACGTTGGAGCTCGGATACAGTCCGGCGTTGGAGCTTGGACATAGTCCAGCGTTAGAGCTCGGAAGCAGTCCGGCGTTGGTGCTCGGCTGCAAAAGATACCTCGAATGCAGTCCGGCATTGGAGCTCGGACGCAAGAGGACGCTGCCACCCGGGAACAACTTCAAACCTGAGGTGTGGCATAAAAATAACAAGGCATTGATAAAGGCTGGAAACTTAAAGGGGCTCCTCGGATACCCGACGTGTAAACTCTTCGGATGCACTTCGGCGATCCTCAAGATCGAAGATGAGAAGATTTGTTGAACCAATTTTCAAGACCGACGACCGAAGATGAAGAACAGTTCGGAAGAATCGAGGAGCGTCCCCAACTTGAAGACCGGTTCTGGGGTCTACTGACGGTGTCCTAGACGAGGGGGTACACACCACGTCGTCTCCCGACCAGCTGGATCGGGCCGAGGACTCCCATGGCGGTTCACTCATGGGCCACATCGGGCAGCCCACGCCACATACAAGGAAGATCCCACGAGACTTGGCGCCCAAGACAAGGATTCCTCTAAACCCTAGGTCTACGGTGCATATATAAACCAAGACCAGGCTAGTCAGTAGACAATCTCATTACTATCGTCTCGTGGTAGAAACATGTACTCTGTACTATACCCATATCAATACAATCAAAAGCAGGATGTAGGGTATTATCTCTTCGAGAGAGCCAAACCTGGGTAAAACCCTGTGTCCATGTTACCATCGCTCCAAGACGCCTAGCTTAGGACCCCTACTACGAGATACACCGGATATAGAACCGACACCGTCCTCCAGCGCGCCTTCTACAGAAGAGCCTTCACCCTACAGTTTACAGATTTTCTCAAGCAGATGCGCTCATAGGTATTGCCTATGTGTCCATGTTGTTACTTGCTGCTGCCTATAGGTCTATTGTTACACGTTCTTGCGCTACTTTGCAGAGAAAAAACTTAGATTTTGTGTCATTTGGATGGATTGACATGTTCAGGGTTCAGACATCAGCTCCAAAAATGTAGTTACAGTTTTTCATGTCTCTCTGTCCCTACAAATTGCAAGATAGATCAGCTAGGTGTTCTCTCAAGTAAATTTTTAATCAACTCAGTAAAGCTGGGGTAATTCCCTTATAAAGTGCTAATTACTAATGTGTCTTGTCGTTGTTACAAGTATTGGGACGGTGAGCTAACTGACAATGCGGCAAGATCTTATAAGTGGTTCTTAGAGGTCTACGGGCTAAGTTATAAATTTGGCCTGGATTTAATTTTCCTTTTGTCTTTGTGATTGCTTTTCTAAAAATTGATTCAGCAATAATGATGCATAAAGATCAAGTCATACAGTTGTTGCTTTACAGCTTTCTCCATTGTTAACCTCAGAATTAGAGTTCATGCCTAACATGTGATGCCTAGATGTTTAGAGGGCCGCCCGCGGCATGGTTGCCATTGTTTGTTCCCTACCCGCTTCATCGTGCGGTGATGACAGTTCCCCGACATACCTTGCTGTATGAAGGCTTCGAGCTCAGTAGAAAATGTTAATAACAACATTTACAGTGAGGCTGCATACTAAACTCAGTAGAAAATCTTTAATCTAACGGTATTTGCTAGGGTTTCCACTTGTGATGAATGCATTAGTCTGCGCTCTTTAGAGTACCAGTTTGTACCTTATGTAATTTCACCGTAATATATGAAGACTACGAGCCGAGTAAAAAGCTAGAAAATTGTTACTAACACCGTTTACAGTCAGGTTTCAAACTAATGTTTTTATTAGGCTTTCCAACTGTGATAAATGCAGTAAATCTAATCATGGAATCACTTCGGAATGATGATAGCTGGATTATTGTTCTTTTTTGGTTCAATGTTTCAGGAGCATCTGAGATCCATGTTGACACTACCAAAAAAATACACTTCCGTGATGATACGTGTTTGTCACAGTAGGTCACGTTTTCTGTCATGCATGTACATCCATGACAAATTTATGACAGAATCAAGATAGTCATACCTGTGCTGTCGTAGAAGTGTTCCATGACATTACCAAAATTATCATCACGGAAGTGTCCACTTCCATGACGATAAATCGCGCGTCACAGAAGTGCTTTCGTCAAGGGTGACCGACACGTGGCATCCACCGTAACGGAACGCCGTTAAGCTATCGGGTCCGGTTTTGGATCCGATAACCCATTAACAGCCCCGACCAATGGGGATTTTCCACGTGTAAAATCGTCATTGGCTGGAGGAAACACGTGTGGGCTCATCGTTGGGACAGATGTCATCCACTCATTGGACATAAAGCGCCTATGATACGTCGACACGTGGCACAGCCCAACAGAGGCCCATTCCTGTGAAAAGGCCGGCCCGTTTGACTTGGTCAAAAGGTGGCGGGCCGGCCCACGGCAAGCCTGTTAACGGCCTGTTCGCATATAGCCCATTTACAGCCCGCTAACCCAGGGCATGTTTACAGCCTAACCGAATTAGGCCCAGTAGCGTCATCTAGGCCGTCCAATATAATTCCAGCCCGTTTTAACTTCCAGCCCATGTATGGTCCATGACGTCTTTCGGCCCATATGAGGCCCTTATTACTCTCGGCCCATTAACGGCCCGTGGTAAAACTGGCCCATAATGAATAGTGTATCACTTTATACCCATTAACGGCCCGTGGTGAATCTGGCCCGTAATGAACAGTGTATCACTTTATACCCATTAACGGCCCATTATTTCGTTGGGCCGTTTCCAGCCCATGTTATCTTTCGGCCTTCTCGGGGCCCATTTATTCTTGGGCTCATTTCCACATTCGTTTACTTACGGCTCGTTACTGTCATTTTCTGCTTGTGGGCCAAATTCAGCCCGTGGTTACAGTCGGCCCGTTTGTGGCCCGTTAATACATTGGGCCGTTTTCATAGCGTCATCAAAATACAGCCGATTAACGACGGCCTGTTATGGTCGGCCCATGAACGGACGATTTCAACTCTAGCCCATTTATGGCCATAATGTGGTCTGTTATTGGCCCATGTTTAGCCAACCGATCATAAGCCCGTAGAAGGCCCATTGATGATACGGCCCATAGAAGGCACATTGTGTCTACGACCCGTATAAGGCCCATTGTTTCTACGCCATGTAGAAGTCCCATTGTTTCTACGGCCCTTAGAAGGCCCATTGTTTCTACGGCCCGTAGGAGGCCCATGTAAACTACAGCAGGTGGGCATCAATGTTCGCCACCAGTGCAAATATAGGGAACACCCTACACTATACAAAAATGGCTTGCTGTTTTCTTCAGCCGGTGGCTGCACGTTAAGAACAAATTTTGTATCGCACCAAAACAAATTACAACTATAAAACAAAAGGAAGGTTGGCATAAAAGTTAACAGTCTAGTAGATAAATGCACCACCAGAAGTTCAGAAGCTCAGTTCATTTGACCTGACTGTTACGTTTTCATGTTGTATTGTCTGATGGAGCACCATAACCTTCGCCTTCAGTTCTCCAAGGCTCCTGAACAACATAGCAAATGTCTGATAATCTGGTTTCAAAACCATGCATTTCTTGACAACATCGAACAATGTCTCTCTTTGTTTCACAAAGGGTCTCTGTTAGGGAATGGACTTGTGTCTGGAGCGCAGATACAACATTGTTTTGAGCTTGCATATCTGGATCATGAGGCAGTTTGGACGAGATTGCCTTAAAAACAACCCAGTATTATGCAGGAACGTGCTTTTGGCACTGTTAGTGGACAGGTACTGACCCACTGCAGCAAGAGCTGACATTGTGGTTATAGTTGCCTCTGAAAGTGCAACTATCCCTGGGTGGTTTTGGTAATTCCTAACAACATATAGCTCATTGAGCTAATGCTATTCCAAGATAAATATTTCAGGAAAGCTCAATGATTGGCATGGCATGGATTAGAGAGTGGACCCTTCAAAATGCTATGGACAAAAGATTGGCTCAAGCTCAAAGCACAAGACTCTACATTTTCTATTTTAGTGATCCAAGATCACATTGAGTCTATAGGAAAAGCCAATACTATTAAGAAGGGATGAGGTGTTGCTTAATGAGGTTCTTGCTCAAAATGCTTAGTGATATGCTCCAAAAACCCTCCACTACTTTCTCATATCCACATATGTCCCAAACCAAAAATCCAACTCGGCCCCACCGAAATTTCATATCCGGAGCCACCGAGTTCAGTTGACATAGCCACAGCCAGAAACCCTAGTCTTTTCGGTCTCACCGAGATGGGATTGCAAACTCTCTGTTTCCCTTCGTAATGTTTCGGTCAAACCGAGATGAGCGATCGGTCCCACCGAGATTGCGATGCAAACTCTCTGTTTCCTTTTCGTAATGTTTCGGTCCAACTGAGATGAGCGAATCGGTCCCACCGAGTTTGCCTGACCAACTCTCTGTTTGTATATTACCAAAATCGGTCCCACCGAGTTTGTGTAATCGGTCTCACCGAGATTACATTATGCCCTAACCCTAATGAAATCGGTCCCACCGAGTTGACATGTCGGTCCCACCGAGAATCCTAACGTTCACATTTTGAACTAAATCGGTCCGACCGAGTTTCATGATTCGGTCCCACCGAGTTTGGTGATTTGTGTGTAACGGTTAGATTTTGTGTGGAGGCTATATATACCCCTCCACCCACTCTTCATTCGTGGAGAGAGCCATCAGAACATGCCTACACTTCCAACACATATTTTCTGAGAGAGAACCACCTACACTTGTGTTGAGGTCAAGATATCACATTCCAACCACATAAATCTTGATCTCTAGCCTTCCCCAAGTTGCTTTCCACTCAAATCATCTTTCCACCAAATCCAAATCCCGTGAGAGAGAGTTGAGTGTTGGGGAGACTATCATTTGAAGCACAAGAGCAAGGAGTTCATCATCAACACACCGTTTGTTACTTCTTGGAGAGTGGTGTCTCCTAGATTGGCTAGGTGTCACTTGGGAGCCTCCGTCAAGATTGTGGAGTTGAACCAAGGAGTTTGTAAGGGCAAGGACATCGCCTACTTCGTGAAGATCTACCCGAGTGAGGCAAGCCCTTCATGGGCGACGACCATGGTGGGATAGACAAGGTTGCTTCTTCATGGACCCTTCGTGGGTGGAGCCCTCTGTGGACTCGCGCAACCGTTACCCTTCGTGGGTTGAAGTCTCCATCAATGTGGATGTACGATAGCACCACCTATCGGAACCACGGATAAAAAATCTCCGTGTCAACATTGCGTTTGCTCCCTCAAACTCCTCCCTTTACCTTTATATGCAATTGTTTTACATTCCGCTGCTATACTCTTAGAATTGCATGTGTAGGTTGATTGCTTGACTTGTGCTAAGTTGCTAAAATCTGCCAAGAACTAAAATTGGGAAAAGGCTAGATTTTTATTTGGTCAAGTAGTCTAATCACCCCCTCTAGACATACTTTCGATCCTACAGCCTCGCCACCTTCAGAAGGTGGCAGTTCCACCATTTTTTCCATAGCTCGCGGAAAAGTTGTGGTTTTACATTAGTAGTACCAGAACAAAAGATATTAAGGAGGCAGCAAAACCAAACAAAATAGCTTTGTTCTATATACAGAACTTATTCTGGTGAACCCATGTAAAATAATAGTTGTATTTTATTGCAAAGTACATAATAAAACCAGGTTCCAAACATATGACCATGTACCATCGCTAATGTATTGTCTATTTCTTCACATTGTATTGAGGGCTAAGGATAAAGAGACGAAGTTTATAATACGGTAAGCATAGTATGACATCATTCATATCACAAAACAACTGAGAACAGACAAACAGGCAATTGTAATGTTGTGTGGGCAAGTCCAGCACGGAACTAGATTACAGGTCAAGATCAAAGGAACATCACTGCTCTCTTTTAAACCTTGTAAGGTGCAATGATACACTAAGACAATTGTGTATAAAATTGAAAAGAGTAATAGACATTGGCTGCAAACCATGCAGTTCAAGGCACAAGTCAGAGTAAGTAGTAGTTAAAAGGCATGAGGATTAAGGACTTATAACAGCGGCTTTGACTGGTGTACTCATGCCCTTCTTCTTGCTGGTGTGACAGTCCTTGAAGATTTCCACAGCATTTGGTTCCGGTACTTTTTGGTCCTTGCGGGCTTTCCTCTGCATTTGGAACAAGTCAATATAGATATGATAATATGGTACAGCGAAAAGAGTGAAACAACAGCTAATTACAAGAGCCTCGTAGTGTGCAATATAGCTACAAGATCCTGTCGTCTGTTGGAATTTCACTTTCGTACGGTTGGCCTTGTTCTTTGAACAGTTCACCTACAAGAAGATAGATTTGTGTGGCACATGCGTAAATAGGACTTCAACATGTGATCTGATGACATATATATATAATGTACCTGATACTTTGGATCGGACCAGTGTTTAACGAGGCCTCTCCAGTCTTCATCAGATATATTTTCCACTGGAGATGTTTGGGAAAGTTCACTGTTAGCCTTGCCTTCAAAGTGAGTTTTCCTCAAGTTATACCGATACTATCACAGAGCAGACTTGAAAACATGGGTGCAAGCTTGTCTGGTTGCATCATCTTGGCTATCCAACTTGAACCTCATCTGTTGAAAATTATGGGAGTCTCATTATCAGCAACCTAGAAAGTATTGGACAGAGCAAGACGGTATTACTAGTTTCCATACATAACCATACTTACAGATAAATGGTCGAGGAAGGTGTTGAACTGGGTTTCATCTTTGTCATTCCTGTACTGAATCCATGTTGGGAGGATACATACATGACACCTAACAGCAACCGCTGCCTCTGATACTAACTTGGCTGACTCTGTAGCATCACGTGGCCTTTATAAACCTGCCTCAAAATGAATCTCCATTCTTCCTCCTCTAGATTTAGTTAACCTATCGAGCATTATCCCTGATGTTTGTTTCCTCTTGCGCCTAGGTGCTAGTCCAACAACAAACATAGGAAGTGTTAGTGTACATCAAACTGTGAGACTACATATAAAGAAGCATGCAACTGTAACTTGACTCAAGCAACTACCTTCTTGTTGTTGAAGCTCACAAAGTTCATCTGATCTTGCCAACTCATCTTGTGTCAAGAGTGCTTCGGAAGTAGTGTCACGTGGCAAGGGAGCTTGGGAACGTGCTGCTAGCTGAGTTGACGAACGAGTAAATCATGCAGCTGGTGGTACTGTGGAAGGTGTTGCAACAACTAGGGTTGTCTCTGCTTGTTTGGTGGCAGCTATTTGTTTCTATTTGGCTTGTTCTGCAGCTCGTGTAGCATGGGATACCCTATCGGTACAATTTTCCGCTGGACTTTGACCTTCTATTGCACCATCAGTACCAGCATAATCTGCAGGATTGTTCCGCTTCCCTTTCCCCGTCGTTCTGTCTTGCTTCCTCTTTCTCCGTGCCATGTTAAGTCAAGCCAACAAGAAAAACGAATAACAATTTAGTTCTTCAGAACAAATGTACTTTGATGTAAGAACATGGTGTGATAGACAGATATTGTATGTTCTAGAAACAGGAACACGTGTCTTAGTCACAAGTATAATGTGTAAAGTAAGCAGATGCAATTCAACAAAATTATAAGCAATACAAGCTAGACATCATACATAACATGCAACCACATATAACAGTGCCAAGTTAGAGGGAGCACCTGTGATGGTGCACTAGGGGTGACGTGCTCATCACCAACACAGCTACGTTGAGTGTCTATGCATGTGTTGTCTTGGAAATCATCTTGGGGGGATGGAGGAGTAGAATCTGTAGAGACCCTCCATTTGGAAGGAGCACCTTCATCCGCTGCCTTGCTAACTTCTTTCCGCTTTATTGATTTTGAATTGTCAGGTAAACCGACAAGAAAAAGCAATAAAATACACTCTTCAGAACTCATTCGTGCATGATACTGACAATCACTACTTTGATGTAAGGCAAACACATAATTCCAGGATGGAATAATACGAAAAACAGGACGGCATGGCATATTCACAACTGTTTGTGTAAACTAATCAGAAACCATTTCACCAAATAAGAAGCAATGCAAGCTAGACACCACGTGAAAGATGCAACCAATATGACTCTGGCAAGTTAAAAGTGTCCCATCATAAATGGCATTTCAACAAATTAGAAGCAGCGCATGCTATAAATCATATCAAAGATGCAACTAATATCACACTGCATATACTGAAGGTGTCTCGTCATATTGATTTATGCGGGATACAAAAAAACAATAGTTTTAAGTGAGGACATGCTTAATAGACAGATGTACTATGTACTAAATACATGAACGCATGTCACATTAACAGGTATAATGTATAAGCTAAGCAGAATAGCACATGCAGTTTAACCAGATTGGAAGAATTACAATCTAGACACCATATGCAACATGCAACCACATATCACGCTGCCAAGTTAGAGCAAGCACCTGCGATGCTATTGTAGGGGAAATGCGGTAATCAACTACAGAGCTACGTTCACTATCTTCATCTAGCCTTGCTGTTTCTTGAGAATCATGTCGGGAGGCTGACGCTGCATTCTTTAAATGAGGAGTATTCCACTTGCCTGACTGCCTCATGATAAGTGATTGATGAGGGATACACAAGAACATTAGTTTGATGTAAGAACATGGTTAATACATAGATGTACTAGTATGTACCAAAAACAGAAAGGCATGTCATATTCAAAGGTATAATGTGTAAGCTAAGCAGATGCAATTTAACCAAATTGGAAGAGTTACAAGCTAGACATCCGGCTGGAGTGGTGAGCATGATTATCTAGGACCTGAGAGCCTGGTGGGAGGCGGGCTGCTTCGCCACCATCGCGGCTTTTTAGTTGGCTTCCAGGTGATGCCTCTCTTTGCTGGGCTTGTCACTGGCTCGGCCAGTGCCCTGACTAGCTATTTGTCTTCTGGTGCTCACGTGATGGTGGTTCATGTAAAAAATATCTTTCCTTATCTTAATAAAGACCGACTTTGGCCTTTCGAATACAAGCTAGACACCATATGGAACATGCAACCACATATGACACCGCGAAGTTAAAGCAAGCACCTGGGATGGTGGTTCATTGCGAGCGAGATCATCAACTCCAGAGCTACGTTTACCTTCTCCATCTGCTGATACTGCACCTATTATAAGGCTGAAACGTGTCTGGCCTATCCGCGTACGACGTGGAGCAACTTCTCTCTTTTCTTTTTTGCTTCTCTCATAGCAGCAGAGTCTGAAATACCCTCGCATAAAAACACAATAGTGAGAGTATCTGTGAAGTGTGTGCAGAACTAGTGCACTGTAAAAGTAGCAGATAGCAGGTGGCTGAAAAATAAATGACAGGAGACATATGATAGCTCTACAACATTGCATGGCAAACAAAATTAGATTCTACTCCGTATGATATTGTAATATATGAGCACAGGAAATGCAGGTACTCCTCCAGCACACCACCACATGTGGTCATGTCAAGATAACAGTCGACTGAAAATAAATAGGTCAGTCAATTTTTTTAATGAACCGTCCGATCTATAAGGAATGGGCAGATGGCCTTCGTCTACCTCCCGCCAGTCACTGTTGACGATCTTTCTCGAACCGCCAGTGACCACCGGCCCAGACCCCTACCTCTGCCACCCCGCCCTCCCCTCGACCTCACACCACCGCCGTGCTTGGCAGCGCCCCCAGGCTATCCCTTTAATCCCGGCCGACCTCCAGATCGGGCGCCAGTAGCTCTAGGCCCCACACACCCCTAAGATAAACACCGAGGCGCTGCTTCCCCGGCGTAATAGGCGGACTAGCGCCTGTTACGCTGGGGAATTCTTCCGTTAATTGGGAATCAACTGACCAGGAACTGAAATTCAGGGGGGCGACGGACCTCTAGCTAAGGTGAAATAGTATATGAGGAGAAACCTTGTGCATCGCGAGTTACTAGGAACATCTAGTATCAAGAAGAAGCGGTCAACTAGTGTCTTCTGTGGGATGAATACCGTGCAAGCAGACACGTAAGATTTGCACGAATAAGGGAAGAGGAGTACCATTTTCGGTTGCCGGTGTGGTCAACTCCACATGTCGTGCCGATTTTCTTCTTGTTGCCGGGGAAACCGATGTTCTGGAGGGTGCAGGCTTGGACGAACCCATGGCCAAATTATTGACTGTGTTGCCGTGGCCGTATGTCGGCGGAGGGGAAGCCGATCCGAGGCGGCGAAGGACGGCGTAGTAGGAACAGCTCCGGTGCGGTGGAGGGTGGCGAAGTTGGAGCGGCAGCGGTGAGGCGCAGGACAACGTGGTTGAACTGGCTCGGGTACGGACGGCTCGGCCTCGGCTTCAACTACTAGCCGTGGAGGGTGTTGCGGTTGAGGTTGCAGTGGACGATGATGTCGGGGTATCGGCTCCGGCATGATGGAGGAGGGCGGCGGTTGATGGGTGGAATGGGGTGGCGGATGGTGGACGCCGGGGTTTCGCGGCTGGTGGAGAGGTAGTTTTTGCGCCCACGGAGTACGAATAGGGAAT
>NC_057799.1:90780575-90804600 GCF_018294505.1 Triticum aestivum
CATGTTTCGGTCTGGGACGCGCTTGTTTTTGGCTTTTTTGAACAGAAGATGGGACGCGCTTGTTTGAAATTTGGGGAAAGTACAAACTTTGCCCCCTCTTAAATTTCGGACCTAATGCGGGTCGGGGGTAGGATGGTAATCCCAGGTGTCCCAAATAGTGGGCGGGAGCGATTTCGGCCGCGCCCATGTGTTCTTAGGCGGCCATTGTGTACGAATGTTTTTCGGAGGCGGTTGTGTGGCGTCTAGATGAAGCTACAAACCTACCCCGGTTTAGACCTTTGGACGTCGGGCCGGTAGGTTTCACGGGTCAGAGTTATTAGAAAAGTAATTTCCTTGTACTACCAAACATTGGTCTCACGCGGTTTCGGGCGAGTAGAGGCTCTTTTGGCGCTTCATTCGAAATTTTGTAACACAAGCATTCACGTTTAGAGTACTCTTAAACTTTGAGGATTGACCTAAATAGACAACGTTAAATTTGACCTTGTATGGTTGAAAACCTCATTAAATTATCCGCTTCTTTTTGAAATTTTGACACTTGAAAATCCTATAACTACGATTATTTTGGAATGGAGGAGCTAAACTAGAATCTATTTTGTACACGACTACATATGCTATTATGTACAAAAACAGAGCAAAGATTGGTGCCCCCATAATTTAGGCATGATTTACAAATGTCATGATATCAAATTCAAATAATTGAATGGACTTCATGTTGAATTCTATTTTTTAAAACCACCTGAAGTTGAATTCAAATGTATGCTAGTTCATAGGTAGCTATTTATAATGTTCATTGTGTAACTTTCGTATGTATAATGTGCTTTACACACACAACATGAACTATACTCACGTTTATATTTGATTGCTAAAGGGATGCATTGTCTGGAGTTCAAAATACTAACTATGTGGATCAATTGTGTCGAATAATAACATAGACATGCTCAAATTCGATAGAATCTAGATGTCTGATGGATCAATGACCGTTCCTTACGCGAATTGCAAATATCAAGATCCCATCCTAATATTTGGATACAATTTATATCTTTAATCAATGTGTACAAAAGTCTTGTACGTGTAGGTTCAGTCTCCATTGGTGGTCTCTCACACATGCTCACACACTCTCTCCCAAGGTGTCTTTCTCGCACACATGCTCTCGATATAACCCTCCCTCCCTCTCGTAACCATTTACGACTGTTTTCACTAACCTTTATCACAAGCACTCTTCCTCTCGCAAGCATACACACGCACAATCCCCATCGACCCTTTCTATATACATAGACCTGCCTACATGTCTCATGTACGCACATTATCTTTAGGCATGTCTCTCACGCATTGTCTCACACCTCTCTTCCTAATCGACGAGTATGATTCTAGCAGAGCATTCTGTAGGATGCCCCTTAAAGTTAGGTTGGATGAATAGTAATATCAGAGATAAAGGGGTTACCTTAGTCCGAGAACCTAGGGTTACAAATCCTAGCCGGCTTTGTCAGTGGACATAGAGTCCTTCACAATTATGCTATCTTTGTCTTGTACGACTAGTCATCCATGGGTCTCCCTAAATGCGTCACGGGCCGACCAATGTGGCGCAGGGCGGAACCGAACGAAGGGCCTCACCTCGACCCACCGGACCTCACGCGGTGACACACCCTCTGCCCCCATGTCTCGTTATCTTCTCACACCCACACATACCAACACAAACACCACAAAAAATATATATATTCTCCTGGTGCCTCTATCCACTCCCCCCTTGCATATACAAACTCAAGGGAATCTCTCGCCGTGACGTCATATTCGTCTCTCTCTCTCTAGACCACTCTCATTTCTTGTGCTATCTCTCCCACGCCCCCCTATCCGTCCCTCTATCCATGCCTCTCTTGAATATGTAATACACACACATACCTCTCTAGGCCCTGCCAAATGCATCAACTACACATTCACACATGTTACATCACGTACCCCATTGATCTAAAAAGCCCTCTCTTCACATTTATTTCGCATACAACATTCCTTTTGAATAAAGTGTGGCCAAAAAAATATTTTAGAATTTCTACATATATACAACATTACAAAGTTATATGGAGGAGTATGAACGCTTGCATTGCATGGTGCCCAAATGATATTTATTCCGCACTGTGAATTTGTATATTTTTATAATATATATAAAGTTAGTCATAATAAAGAGAAACGAAGAGCATCTCTCTCTCCATTGCATACCCCCCCTCTACGCCCCTTTCACGTACGCACACAAACTATCTCCAGGTCCTCTCAAAGTAAGCCCCCAGCACATTCACGCATGTTTCATCTTTCTCTCGCGATATATACAATGACGATCATTGTATTTGAAGCGAAAGCACGATATGTACATTGGACTTCAGAATCCACTCATTACGGTCACCATTTACGTTTTGTGGTTATTATACAGTCACGGGCTCACCCCACAACTCTGTATTTGCTCAAGACACGACTAGTTGACCAGTTAAACGCTCCACGTGGCACCTCTAGTGTTGCATCACATTATCTCACTACCATCGGGCCCACCTGTCGGCTTGTATCTACTCTACATCTACACTCTTATAAAATACTAGCAAGATGCCCATGCGTTGCACGGAACATCAAGATGCATTTGTATGAGTAGTTTATCTTGTGGGAGAAAAGGATGAACAAGGGAAGGCCTTATTTGCAAGTGTAGAGAGGGGTGTGGGTATCTTTTTGCAAAATTGCCATAGTTTCCTTCCTATCCGTCAGATATAGATCGGACGGGCTATATTGCAGGATGGCAGGCACACGATCATCACCGACTATGCTTTTTATAAGAGTAGGGATACGATACACTCTTATAAAAAACAGAGTTGGTGATGATGGTGTGCCTGCCATCCTACAATATAGGCCGTCCGATTTATATCTGACGGATAGGAAAGAAACTATGACAATTTTGCCTAAGATGTACCCACACACCTCTCCACATTTGCAAATAAGGCCTTCCCTCGTTCATCCTTTTCTCTCACAAGATAAACTAGTCATACAAATGCATCTTGATGTTATGTGCAACGCACGGGCATCTTGCTAGTAAGAATGAAAACAAACGACAAAAAAATATTGGACGGTGGTTCGAAGTCATGACCGCGGGCACAGCGGACAAGGTGGCCTTGTATTGGTATGCTGAGCCGTCTGTTTTAACACACATGAGCTGGTGTGGTGATTATACACACACACGCACGCATGCACACGAACTGCATGCACACGAACTGCATGCACGCAACACTCACACGAACACATGCACCCACCCACACACGCACGCAACACTCACACGTGCACATGCAGCCAAGCACGCAACACTCACACGCACACACGCACGCATGCATGCACATACCAGTACACCACACGACCAACACACACTCTCACGCTCAAGTGCTCAACCTACACGTGCATGCGCACACATCAGGCCCTGACAGACACATACACAACCAGGTGATTCCCGTGCATGGGGTGGAGTCTTGTCGCGCCTGCGTAAATTTGGGTTTATCTGACCTTTTCCCTATGCGAACTGACAGGTGGGACCCACAAGGAACGTGGTCAATTTAACTAGTCAACATGGTGCCACGCAGACTATTTGGCCGGTCAACAGAGTGCAATCCGATGTTGAACCGTGAGCAAGTGACCGTATAATCACCGCAAAACGTATATAGTGACCGTAATCAGCTTATTCTGAAGTTCGGTGAACGTGTTATGCTTTTCTCTCTGTAGGCCCTCCAAAACTACATCTCTACACGTTCTCGCATGTTACATCTAACAACTATGCAATACAACACTACTACTACACTCTAACACAATAAATCATATGTGTTTTTAGTTTTACTAGATATCATATTGTTACTTAATTATTCAGTTTGCATACATTAAAATTGCCTTTGAAATGTATGGCCAGTATCATATACCGCGCGGGAAAAATCCCGCCCTTTCCTGTTTAATCGGGTTTGTATCGATGGATCGTGCGAAACAGCAAAACTATAGTACTATATACAGTACAAGTGACAGTTCCCTGGGCCGTCGTGTCGTGTACTCCTCCGTCGTAAGAGTGGAGCGTTCGCTTTCATAAATCTTCTAGTCCCTTTCGCCGACATATGGGGCATCAAGCTACCGGGTCCATGTGCCATACCGGAATACAATGCAGAGCAGCCGGGGTGAAGCACCCAGTCATGGCGCCGACGTAGTAATGAGCAATGAGGCGTCAAATCACAAAGCTGCACCTTTCCCGCAGTTAAGTTGGAGGGACGAAGTAATAATTCTAAAAAAAGAAGTTGGAGGGACGAAGCAACCATCATTTCACTCGTTGCTGAATCCACTTCTCCCTCATCTTCTTCAAGTTAACCACGTGTTGCTTTTGCCGTTGTTCTGCCTCATGTGGGAAACGGATCGGCTTGGTAAAGCACTGACACGTGGGACCGCATGTTAGCAAACCGCCAAGACAACGTCCTCTAGAAATAAGAAATCTCCCCCACCATCCGCGCGGCAAAATCACCTCCGTTTTACTAATCTTGATTCTATAATTTTTTAGATCAATATAACTGAGATTTGTATAGATAGCACATAGGAGCAAAACCAAGTGGTACGGTTAAGGGCATCCACAATGTGTAGCCAAATGTGAAAATAGCTTTTGGCATCGTGGGAACCATTGTGGACTGTGTTGCCAAAGCCAAAAGGATGGAACCGAAGCTCCCTGATTGATTGATTGAAGGAATAGAAAAATGCAACGTCTCTCCTCTTTCTCCCGTGCTTGGACGAATGTACAGTATAGAGGACAGAGTCTACTCCCCTGTCCCTTCTATCACAAATCACAAAGCAGTAAGGCGTCAAATCACAAAGCACGGACGAAGCAACCATCATTTCACTCTTCGCTGACTCCGCTTCTCCATCGTCTTCTTCGAGAAACCTTCTCACCGCACTAAGCTGGACGGACGACGCTATTGTGTATGAGTAGTACTTGTACATTTACACGTCCTTTGGTTCAACGGACTTCCTGGATGCAAATAAGGCAGTTGTCTCGGCTTGCAGGCGGCACTTGCGAACGACTTACCGTGGTCTCCCTCAATGGTGTTCTCCGTCGAACGCACTTCGCCAAACCACAACGTTCAAGATATCGTCGACGTCACCGCAATGGGGAAGGAAGTCAAATATAGTTACTATCTCCATTTTTTTTGTACACAAGGCCAGTATATCAAAATTACAATTTGCAAAAGGCCACTAACACTAATCGAGGCAAAATTGATGGGGTTTGCCTCATACTAGCAACCAAGGACATTAATATCCCCTGCATGCATGCGGAAGTGAGAAGGTTGGTTTGCATGGTGCTGCATTAATCAAGCGATGAGGAGTGAGATGGTTAGCTCTTTGGACTTTGGAGAAAAAAATACGCATTAATTGACACGTGAAACGAGGATTTGTATTGAGTAATCCCGCGAAGGAAAACCCCGCCTTTCTTTTTTAACACTAGTACTCCTAGTACGTAGTACTAGTACTACGTACTTATCTTGTTTGGGTCTAGGCCTTGCATTGCCATACTTCGTCACACATTTTTGCCAAGCTTGCCTAAAGTTTTCAAAATGAAAAGGAGGTACACTTGCGCACGGCTGTCGCGGTCACACCGCACCCTCAACGGTCGCTCCTGCACGCCGCGGTCGCACCGCACCCTCACATGCACAGAAGGGAACGCACCCTCACTGATACGTGCTGTCGCATGTGAACAAACCAAACTCAGCCATCCTACCGCTGACACATAATTTTCGTTCATAGAGTATCATTATCCAACCGCATGTTGGGGAGTATCCGTATGGCCCGTGCGGTGGTCTGTTGGGGAAGAAGAATAGGTGAGGAAGAAGGGTTAGGAGACGTAGGATATTCAACCAACCGCCTGAAATGGTAGACTGACCCAAGTCAGGCGACTTGCATAACAATATATGTTTTTACACAGCAAAAGATCCATAAAAACAACAACATAAAGAAAAACTATCACTGCTCGCGGAACGAGACGGCCTCGTCGTCTTTGGCTGCCGGCGTGAACCAGCCGTAGCTGCCAACGTGTGTCTCCGCACCGTGGTTGTCCTCGGCCTCCAGCTACTCGTTCACGCGGAGCGTGCGGGCGCTCTGCACGGACGAGAGCACCACCCGGTTCAAGTCGAGGACGTCCGATTTCGCCTGCAGGAGGGCCTCGATGGCAGCGGCATCCGCGCGCTCCGCGTCGAGTCGAGCCTCTGCCGCCCGGTTCAAGTCCAGGACGTCCGGTTCCGCCTGCAGGAGGGCCTCGATGGGAGCGGCATCCGCGCACTCCGCGTCGAGTTGAGCCTCTGCCGCCCGGTTCAAGTCCAGGACGTCCGGTTCCGCCTGCAGGAGGGCCTCGATGGCAGCGGCATCCGCGCGCTCTGCCTCAAGTTGAGCCTCCGCCGCCCGGTTCACATCCACGACATCCGGTTCCGCCTGCAGGAGAGCCTTGATGGCAGCAGCATGCGCGCGCTCCGCGTCGAGTTGAGCCTCTGCCTCCCGGTCCTCCTTTAGTATCGCCAGGTTGAACCGCTGGTCCGCTTGCACCATGGGGGACTCGGACACCGGCACGAAGTCGACGTCCATCGTCTCATACCCATCGGGGGCCTTCTGCGCCGCGACCTCCGCCATGAACATTGGATCGGCTTCCTCCTCCTCGTAGCTTGGCTCTAGAGAACTCGGGGATTGGCCCGCCGCAAAGCGAGCTTGGGAACGGAGGTCTCTGGCGCCGACCGCCGCCGCGATTTCTGCGCAGCGCTCCGGCGTCAGCATCTTGTAGTACGTGATCTTGCGGCGCACCATGGCTTTCCGGCGAACTAGGGGACGCTTGATGCGGGCTACGAGATCGAAAGGTGGGGGAAGGGGCTGGAGATTAGGTGTGGTTTTAGGGCAGTGGCTGGCGTAGGCCGAGCAGCGAAGGTCCTGGTGTGAATAGTGGTTCTGGTGACGACTGGTCAATCGGTTTTGACTGTACATCGCTCTTGTCGCCTTCACGTTGCAGCCCGACACGCTGGACCCTCCACGTCGCTCACCGAATGGAACGCGCTTCGTCTTGCGTTTTCGCTCGCTTGTGGGACCGCAGTTGAGAGCAAACCGACGTCCCTCCCCCTCCCCCGCCCGCGTCATTTTATGCGGAGTAAATAAAAACAGAGGGAGTATACTATGGATGAGGATCCCCTGACGTGGCCAAACCCATTGAGTAACTGACATGCGGGGCCTAGCAAGCATGGGGTCCGCCAGTAAGTGACCGAAAGGGAGGGTAAGGCAGGGATACGTATGTGAAAGGAGCTTCCAATGATATAATTTTCACATTATACATCTCATGTACTATTAATCTTGTCAATAGTCAAATGCGGTTTTGAAAAACACATTAGAGCATGGTTAATAATATAGCCAGTCGATGGCTATAAGGAACTGCCATGTCATCTATAGCCATCATATATTATATGCACTCATACAGTAGTGTGGGCTATAAGGTTGGCTATTTCCCGCAAAAAAATTATAAGGTTGGCTATTGTATTAGTACTTTTTTCCATCTCCTCTCCATCTCTTTCTTCATATTTATTGTACGTATTTAACTAGGAATGCGTATATAGGTAGGCTCTTGCGTGAGAGCTCACTCCCCTTACTTTTTCACATCTCTCTCCTCCACATAGGCCCTATATAAAATGGAAGGAGGGAGTACAACTATGAGCACTGCATACTCTAGTACAGATGTTGTCAGTACTCCACTAGTACTATTGGACAGGGAGCTTAAAAAAAGTTACTATTGGACTGGCTATACGTGGCGAAATCCTAGTAGGAAGAGCATGCGCGAGAACAAGCACATTCACGTGGTTGAAAACAAATTGGAAACCATCTCGAGTACAAATCTAGGAGTACGTACGAATCTAACAATATTGATTGGGCATTGTTGAATGTTGATACTTTTTTTTATCAAAGTAGAGATACTTTGACTACACATAAAACTTATATGTAAACTAGAAAGGATAGGAGGGAGTATATTGTACGTTCAAAAACGAAACAAACATTGAATACCCTTTATATATGATTTGCGGATACTATGATCACCGGTTTAAAATTTTGAATCCTCCTTAGGTATCACACATTCCCCCACTCGTTCTCTCTCGATTTCATCTCGGGGTCCGGAGATCGATTGAAAGAGGACTAGGGTGGGTGCAATATGTTCATTTCGCTTATGAACGTACAATATACTCCCTCTGATCCACACATACCCCCCCCCCCCGCGGGTCATTTCTATCATAGAAACAGACCAAACCTTTATCTCCTTGCACGACACGCAATTGATCTCTGAATATCAATCAATCTTGTCAACATGTGTCGGGGCATGCATGAACCGAATGGGATGCCAAAACTAAGGCGCGAAGCGACACGTAGTGGAGGCAAAGTGAAACTTCAAACGAACCATTTGTTTGTATGCATGTTGGACAAATTACAAATAAACATTGGAAATACAAGCATGGTCTAGGCCCACATGTGAATGATACTCGGCAAAATGTTCAAATGAGGCATGCGGGACGATGGACTCGACCGGAGGGCGACATGATCGATGGAGAAGAGGGTTGGAGATGAATGAGAAATAAGCAAACGCCACATGATTATACTTGACCGGCTCAAATAAACAATAAGTTGTCTCGCTTGGCCTACATAGTGAAAGGCCTAATGCGCAACGCGGAGCACTGACGCTCGAATATGGCCGGGAAAACAGGGAAACCGACATGTGGGGCACACTTGTCGGGACGACGTAGCGCAAACTATTCCAATGGAGGAGCTGGCCCGCGACCTCCTCGCCACCGGCAACCGTTCATGTGGGTCGTGGGGGCCAACAACATGGCGCAGCTCCAGCACCGCCTCTGGACACGGCGACCGCGGTGAGCGACACGCTCATCGTCGATAGACACGGTCGGTTTCAGTGTGCCGAGGGTGGCGTTAGTGCTGTGGCATGACCAACAGCTAGTATGTTTGGTTTGTGCCCAAGGTTGCCCCATCAAAGCATTGGGTAGCCAAGATTTTGGTTGAGGTTTTGGTTGCCCATGATTTGGCCGACATCGGCAAGAAAAATGAACTAGAGTTGGCTAGAGTTCATTGGCATGCCAAAAAATGGCAACCATCCATTTTTGGGTCATGACTAAAACCTCAAAAGAAATGGCAACCATCCAAACAAAGACCAATCTTTGGGTCATGACCAAAATTTTGTTAAGGTGCACTTTGGCCACAATCCAAACACACCCCAACACCCGGCTCGTCGAGGATGCACGGGGCGCCGGGACGCGTCCGCGGAGTGGTGTAGCGCGGCCAACTGCATCCTTAGGACCTGAGACCATGCCGGGTCGTCTTGCTTTTTCAATGACATGCGTTGATCGCATGTGAGCAAAGGGCATCTCCAACGTTTCCACGACCGCAGCTGTCGCGAGGTGCGTTCCCAGCCGGCGCCAGCTGCCCGCATTCATGCCGTCCGTCCGTATGCCGTCGTTAAGACTCTTAGCGGGAGGAAAATACTTAGAGATAAAAGCATCTTTGCACTTATTCCAAGAATCAATACCATTTTTAGGCAACGAAAACCAAGCTTTAGCACGATCTCTAAGCGAAAAAGGAAATAGCTTCAATTTAACAATATCATTGTCCACATATTTTTTCTTTTGCATATCACACAAATCAACGAAGCTATTTAGATGGGTAGCGGCATCTTCACTAGGAAGGCCGGCGAATTGATCTTTCATGACAAGATTCAACATAGCAGCATTAATTTCACAAGATTCAGTATCGGTAAGAGGAGCAATCGGAGTGCTAAGGAAATTATTGTTGTTGGTATTGGTAAAGTCACACAATTTGGTATTATTTTGAGCCATCGTGACAAGCAAGCAATCCAACACACGAGCAAACAAGAAGCACGCGAAAAAGAGGCGAACGGAAAAGAGAGGGCGAATAAAACGGCAAGGGTGAAGTGGGGGAGAGGAAAACGAGAGGCAAATGGCAAATAATGTAATGCGGGAGATAAGGGTTTGTGATGGGTACTTGGTATGTTGACTTTTGCGTAGACTCCCCGGCAACGGCGCCAGAAATCCTTCTTGCTACCTCTTGAGCATTGCGTTGGTTTTCCCTTGAAGAGGAAAGGGTGATGCAGTAAAGCAGCGTAAGTATTTCCCTCAGTTTTTGAGAACCAAGGTATCAATCCAGTAGGAGGTCACGCACGAGTCCCTCACACCTACACAAACAAATAAAATCCTTGCAACCAACACAATAAAGGGGTTGTCAATCCCTTCACAGTCACTTACGAAAAGTGAGATCTGATAGATATGATAAGATAATATTTTTGGTATTTTTATGATAAAGATGCAAAGTAAAATAAAAGTCAATAAAAATAGCTAAGTGTTGGAAGATTAATATGATGGAAAATAGACCCGGGGGCCATAGGTTTCACTAGTGGCTTCTCTCGAGAGCATAAGTATTACGGTGGGTAAACAAATTACTGTTGAGCAATTGACAGAATTGAGCATAGTTATGAGAATATCTAGGTATGATCATGTATATAGGCATCACGTCCGCGACAAGTAGACCGACTCCTGCCTGCATCTACTACTATTACTCCACACATCGACAGCTATCCAGCATGCATCTAGAGTATTAAGTTCAAAAGAACAGAGTAACGCTTTAAGTAAGATGACATGATGTAGAGGGATAAACTCATGCAATATGATATAAACCCCATCTTGTTATCCTCGATGGCAACAATACAATACGTGCCTTGCTGCCCCTACTGTCACTGGGAAAGGACACCGCAAGATTGAACCCGAAGCTAAGCACTTCTCCCATTGCAAGAAAGATCAATCTAGTAGGGCAAACCAAACTGATAATTCGAAGAGACTTGCAAAGATAATCAATCATACATAAAAGAATTCAGAGAAGATTCAAATATTGTTCGTAGATAAACTTGATCATAAACCCACAATTCATCGATCTCAACAAACACACCGCAAAACAAGATTACATCGAATAGATCTCCACAAGAGAGGGGGAGAACATTGTATTGAGATCCAAAAAGAGAGAAGAAGCCATCTAGCTAATAACTATGGACCCGAAGGTCTGAGGTAAACTACTCACACATCATCGGAGAGGCTATGGTGTTGATGTAGAAGCCCTCCGTGATCGATGCCCCCTCCGGCGGAGCTCCGAAAAAGGCCCCAAGGTGGGATCTCACGGGTACAGAAGGTTGCGGCGGTGGAATTAGGTTTTTGGCTCCGTATCTGGTAGTTTGGGGGTACGTAGGTATATATAGGAGGAAGAAGTACATCGGTGGAGCAACATGGGGCCCACGAGGGTGGAGGGCGCGCTTAGGGGGAGGGGGGTAGGCGCGCCCCCCTACCTCGTGCCTTCCTTGTTGCTTTCTTGACGTAGGGTCCAAGTCCTCTGGATCACGTTCGTTCCAAAAATCATGTTCCCGAAGGTTTCATTCCGTTTGGACTCCGTTTGATATTCTTTTTCTGCGAAATTCTGAAATAGGCAAAAAACAGCAATTCTGGGCTGGGCCTCCAGTTAATAGGTTAGTCCCAAAAATAATATAAAAGTGTATAATAAAGCCCAGTAATGTCCAAAACAGAATATAATATAGCATGGAACAATAAAAAATTATAGATACGTTGGAGACGTATCAAGCATCCCCAAGCTTAATTCCTGCTCGTCCTCGAGTTCGAGTAGGTAAATGATAAAAACATAATTTTTGATGTGGAATGCTACTTGGCATAATTTCAATGTAATTCTTCTTATTGTGGCACGAATGTTCAGATTTAATATGATTCAAGATAAAAGTTTAATGTTGACATAAAAACAATAATACTTCAAGCATGCTAACCAAGCAATTATGTCTTATCAAAATAACATAGCCAAAGCAAGTTATCCCTACAAAATCATATAGTCTGGCTATGCTCCATCTTCCCCACACAAAATATTCATATCATGTACAACCCCAGTTTTAGCCAAGCAATTGGTTCATACTTTTTAACGCGCTTAAGCCTTTTCAACTCTTACGCAATACATGAGCGCAAGCCATGGATATAGCACTATGGTGGAATAAGGTATAATGGTAGGGGTTATGTGGGAAGACAAAAAAGGAGAAAGTCTCACATCAACGAGGCTAATCAACGGGCTATGGAGATGCCCATCAATTGATGTCAATGCAAGGAGTAGGGATTGCCATGCAACGGATGCACTAGAGCTATAAGTGTATGAAAGCTCAAACAAAAGAAACTAAGTGGGTGTGCATCCAACTTGCTTGCTCACGAAGACCTCGGGCATTTGAGGAAGCCCATCATTGGAATATACAAGCCAAGTTCTATAATGAAATTTCCCACTAGTATATGAAAGCGACAAAATGAGAGACTCTCTATCATGAAGATCACGGTGCTACTTTGAAGCACAAGTGTGGTAAAAGGATAGTAACATTGTCCCTTCTCTCTTTTTTTATTTGGGCCTTTTCTATTTTTTTATATGGCCTCTTTTTTTTAGTCCGGAGTCTCATCCTGACTTGTGGGGGAATCATAGTCTCCATCATCCTTTCCTCACTTGGGACAATGCTCTAATAATGATGATCATCACACTTTTATTTACTTACAACTCATGAATTACAACTCAATACTTAGAACAAAATATGACTCTATGTGGATGCCTCCGGCGGTGTACCAGGATATGCAATGAATCAAGAGCGACATGTATGAAAGAATTATGAATGGTGGCTTTGCCACAAATACAATGTCAACTACATGATCATGCAAGGCAATATGACAATGATGGAGCGTGTCATGATAAACGAAATGATGGAAAGTTGCATGGCAATATATCTCGGAATGGCTATGGAAATGCCATAATAGGTAGGTATGGTGGCTGTTTTGAGGAAGATATAAGGAGGTTTATGTGTGATAGAGCGTATCATATCACGGGGTTTGGATGCACCGACGAAGTTTGCACCAACTCTCAAGGTGAGAAAGGGCAATGCACAGTACCAAAGAGGCTAGAAAATTGCAGAAAGGTAAGTGTGCGTATAATCCATGGACTCACATTAGTCATAAAGAACTCATATACTTATTGCAAAAATTTATTAGCCCTCGAAGCAAAGTACTACTACGCATGCTCCTAGGGGAAGGGTTGGTAGGAGTTAACCATCGCGCGATCCCGACCGCCACACAAAGGATGACAATCAACAAGTACCTCATGCTCCGACTTCATTACATAATGGTTCACCATACGTGCATGCTACGGGAATCACAAACTCCAACACAAGTATTTTTCAATTCCACAATTACTAAACTAGCACAACAATGATATTACCACCTTTATATCTCAAAACAATTATCTAGTATCAAATTTCTCATGATATTATAATGAAAGCAAATTGGCATGCTGTTTTAAGACTCTCAAAATAATATAAGTGAAGCATGAGAGATCAATAGTTTTTATAAAACAAATCCACCGTCGTGCTCTAAAAGATATAAGTGAAGCACTAGAGCAAAACTATATAGCTCAAAAAAATATAAGTGAAGCACATAGAGTATTCTAATAATTTCCGAATCATGTGTGTCTCTCTGAAAAGGTGTGTACAGCAAGGATGATTGTGGTAAACTAAAAAAACAAAGACTCAAATAATACAAGACGCCCCAAGCAAAACACATATCATGTGGTGAATAAAAATATAGCTCCAAGTAAAGTTATGGATGGAAGTAGACGAAAGAGGGGATGCCTTCCGGGGCATCCCCAAGCTTTGGCTTTTAGGTGTCCTTAGATTATCTTGGGGTGCCATGGGCATCCCCAAGCTTAGGCTCTTGCCACTCCTTGTTCCATAATCCATCAAATCTTTTACCCAAAACTTGAAAACTTCACAACACAAAACTTAACAGAAAATCTCATGAGCTCCGTTAGCGAAAGAAAACAAAACACCACTTGAAGGTACTGTAATGAAGTCATTCTTTATTTATATTGGTGTTAAACCTACTGTATTCCAACTCCTCTATGGTTTGTAAACTATTTTATTACCCATAGGTTCATCAAAATAAGCAAACAACACACGAAAAACAGAATCTGTCAAAAACAGAACAGTCTGTAGTAATCTGTAACTAACGCAAACTTCTGGAACTCCAAAAATTCATCCAAAATAGGAAGACCTAGACAATTTTTTTATTGATCGTCAGAAATTGGAATCAATATTTTATCACGTTCTGGTGATTTGTAACAATTATTTTCGTGAACAGAAAGTTTCTGGAATTTTCAGCAAGACCAAATAACTATCATCCAAGAAGATCCTATAGGTTAAACTTGGCACAAACACTAATTAAAACATAAAAACACATCTAACCAGAGGCTAGATCAAATATTTATTCCTAAACAGAAGCAAAAAGAAAAAAACTAAAAAATAAAATTGGGTTGCCTCCCAACAAGCGCTATCGTTTAACGCCCCTAGCTAGGCATAATAGCAAGGATAGGTCTAGGTATTGCCATCTTTGGTAGGCAATCCATAAGTGGCTCTCATAATGGATTCATAAGGTAATTTTTACTTTCTTTCTAGGGAAGTGTTCCATGCCTTTCCTTAACGGAAATTGGAATCTAATATTCCCTTCCTTCATATCAATAATTGCACCAATCGTTCTAAGGAAAGGTCTACCAAGAATAATAGGACATGAAGGATTGCAATCTATATCAAAAACAATAAAATCTACGGGAACATAATTCCTATTTGCAACAATAAGAACATCATTAATTCTTCCCATAGGTTTCTTAATGGTGGAATCCGCAAGGTGCAAGTTTAAAGAGCAATCATCAAAATCACGGAAACCTAGCAAATCACACAAAGTCTTTGGAATCGTGGAAACACTAGCACCCAAATCACACAAAGCATAGCATTCATGATCTTTAATTTGAATTTTAATAGTAGGTTCCCAGTCATCATAAAGTTTTCTAGGGATAGAAACTTCCAACTCAAGTTTTTGTTCATAAGATTGCATCAAAGCGTCTACGATATGTTTAGTAAAGGCTTTATTTTGACTATAAGCATGTGGAGAATTTAGCACGGATTGCAACAAGGAAATACAATCAATCAAAGAGAAATTATCATAATTAAAATCCTTGAAATCCAAAATAGTGGGTTCATTAATATCTATAGTTTTGATCTCTTCAATCCCGCTTTTACCAATTATTGTATCAAGATCTAAAAACTCCGAATTTTTGAAATGCCTTCTAGGTAAAGGTGGATCATATTCAGTCCCATCATTATCAAGATTCATATTGCAAAACAAAGATTTAATAGGGGACACATCAATAACTTTTAGATCTTCATCTTTATTTTCATAGAAACTAGAAGAACACGCTTTCACAAAACAATCTTTCTTAGCACGCATCCTAGCGGTTCTTTCTTTGTACTCATCAATGGAAATTCTCATGGCCTTGAGACACTCATTGATATCATGCTTAGGTGGAATAGATCTAAGTTTCAAAGAATCAACATCAACAGAAATTCTATCAACGTTCCTAGCTAATTCATCAACTTTAAGCAATTTTTCTTCAAGCAAAGCATTGAAATTCTTTTGCGAATTCATAAAATCCTTAACACTAGTCTCAAATTCAGAGGGCATCTTATTAAAATTTCCATAAGAATTGTTGTAGGAATTACCATAATTATTAGAGGAATTATTAGGATATGGCCTAGGATTAAAGTTTCCTCTATACGCGTTGTTACCAAAATTATTCCTACCAAAAAAATTCACATCCATAGATTCATTATTATTCTCAATCAAAGTAGACAAAGGCATATCATTAGGATCAGAAGAAACACTTTTATTAGCAAATAATTTCATAAGTTCATCCATCTTTCCACTCAAAACATTAATTTCTTTTATCGCATGCACTTTTTTATTAGTAGATCTTTCGGTGTGCCATTGAGAATAATTAACCATAATATTATCTAGGAGTTTAGTAGCTTCTCCTAAAGTGATTTCCATAAAAGTGCCTCCCGCGGCCGAATCTAAAAGATTTCTAGAAGCAAAATTCAATCCGGCATAATTTTTTTGTATAATCATCCACAAATTCAAACCATGTGTAGGGCAATTACGTATCCTTAATTTCATCCTCTCCCAAGCTTTTGCAACATGTTCATGATCAAGTTGCTTAAAATTCATGATATCGTTTCAAAGAGAGATGATCTTAGTGGGAGGAAAATACTTATAGATAAAAGCATCTTTGGACTTATTCCAAGAACCAATACTATTTTTAGGCAACGAAAACCAAGCTTTAGCACGATCTCTAAGCGAAAAAGGAAATAGCTTCAATTTAACAATATCATTGTCCACATCTTTCTTCTTTTGCATATCACACAAATCAACGAAGCTATTTAGATGGGTAGCGGCATCTTCACTAGGAAGGCTGGCGAATTGATCTTTCATGACAAGATTCAACAAAGCAGCATTAATTTCACAAGATTCCGTATCGCTAAGAGGGGCAATCGGAGTGCTAAGGAAATCATTGTTGTTGGTATTGGTAAGTCACACAATTTGGTATTATCTTGAGCCATCGTGGCAAGCAAGCAATCCAACACACGAGCAAACAAGAAGCACGCGAAAAAGAGGCGAACGGAAAAGAGAGGGCGAATAAAACGGCAAGGGTGAAGTGGGGGAGAGGAAAATGAGAGGCAAATGGAAAATAATGTAATGCGGGAGATAAGGGTTTGTGATGGGTACTTGGTATGTTGGCTTTTGCGTAGACTCCCCGGCAACGGTGCCAGAAATCCTTCTTGCTACCTCTTGAGCACTGCGTTGGTTTTCCCTTGAAGAGGAAAGGGTGATGCAGTAAAGCAGCGTAAGTATTTCCCTTAGTTTTTGAGAACCAAGGTATCAATCCAGTAGGAGGCCACGCACGAGTCCCTCGCACCTACACAAACAAATAAAATCCTCGCAACCAACGCAATAAAGGGGTTGTCAATCCCTTCACGGTCACTTACGAAAGCGAGATCTGATAGATATGATAAGATAATATTTTTGGTATTTTTATGATAAAGATGCAAAGTAAAATAAAGGGCAATAAAAATAGCTAAGTGTTGGAAGATTAATATGATGGAAAATAGACCCCGGGGCCATAGGTTTCACTAGTGGCTTCTCTCGAGAGCATAAGTATTACGGTGGGTAAACAAATTACTATTGAGCAATTGACAGAATTGAGCATAGTTATGAGAATATCTAGGTATGATCATGTATATAGGCATCACGTCCGCGACAAGTAGACCGACTCCTGCCTGCATCTACTACTATTACTCCACACATCGACCGCTATCCAGCATGCATCTAGAGTATTAAGTTCAAAAGAACAAAGTAACACTTTAAGTAAGATGACATGATGTAGAGGGATAAACTCATGCAATATGATATAAACCCCATCTTGTTATCCTCGATGGCAAAAATACAATACGTGCCTTGCTGCCCCTACTGTCACTGGGAAAGGACACCGCAAGATTGAACCCGAAGCTAAGCACTTCTCCCATTGCAAGAAAGATCAATCTAGTAGGCCAAACCAAACTGATAATTCGAAGAGACTTGCAAAGATAACCAATCATACATAAAAGAATTTAGAGGAGATTCAAATATTGTTCATAGATAAACTTGATCATAAACCCACAATTCATCGGTCTCAACAAACACACCGCAAAAGAAGATTACATCGAATAGATCTCCACAAGAGAGGGGGAGAACATTGTATTGAGATCCAAAAAGAGAGAAGAAGCCATCTAGCTAATAACTATGGACCCGAAGGTCTGAGGTAAACTACTCACACATCATCGGAGAGGCTATGGTGTTGATGTAGAAGCCCTCCGTGATCGATGCCCCCTCCGGCGGAGCTCCGGAAAAGGCCCCAAGATGGGATCTCACGGGTACAGAAGGTTGCGGTGGTGGAATTAGGTTTTTGGCTCCGTATCTGGTAGTTTGGGGGTACGTAGGTATATATAGGAGGAAGAAGTACGTCGGTGGAGCAACGTGGGGCCCACGAGGGTGGAGGGCGCGCCGGGGGGGGGGGTAGGCGCGGCCCCTACCTCGTGCCTTCATGGTTGCTTTCTTGACGTAGGGTCCAAGTCCTCTGGATCATGTTCGTTCCAAAAATCACGTTCCCGAAGGTTTCATTCCGTTTGGACTCCGTTTGATATTCTTTTTCTGCGAAACTCTGAAATAGGCAAAAAACAACAATTTTGGGCTGGGCCTCCGGTTAATAGGTTAGTCCCAAAAATAATATAAAAGTGTATAATAATGCCCAATAATGTCCAAAACAGAATATAATATAGCATGGAGCAATATAAAATTATAGATACGTTGGAGACGTATCAGCCGACGACGGGAGCACCGTCAGCCACGCGTCCTACTTGCCGCCGTCCAACGTCCGGAACCGCCGAGGTCGGGGACTCCTCCGAGGATGAGTAGGGCATGGGAGGCGGCAGGGCATGGTGTGCCAACTGGCCGGTCCGTCTCCCGTGTTCTACTTTTCCTCGCCGGAGACCGCACCTTCACTTCACGGGTCTTGAACCCCGGTCCCGTACATGGAGATCGCGGATGGAGGACGTCGGTCGCCGCCGTAGAATAGGTTTAGGGTCGGGTTTCTTTATTTTTTGTCCTATAAGAGTTCGAAATGTAATGAAAATCTGCCGTGTTTGCATTAATCTCGGCCGGTGTATATGAACTTTCACAATAATATAGTATATTGTAGGAGTACTAGCAAGATGCCCGTGCGTTGCACGGAAGATCAAGATCTTGTGGGAGAAAAGGACGAACGAGGGAAGGCCTTATCTGCAAATGCACATTCACACATTTCACATTTTTCTACATCTACGGGAACCTACGAAAGGGTTAACGTAAATTGCCTCTCTCTCTCTCCTCCCTTGATTTTCATGGTGGTGGGCCCTTCCCTCCCCCCAATATACAATCAACAGCTCACACGTTTCACATTATGTTAATTACATAACTGGGACTACGTAGGTGTAGCATTACTCATCCTAAAAAACCAAACTAAGCCAACCTACCAGCATATCGCGCGGGAAAAGACCCGGCCGCGCCGTTTTAGTCGGGATTACAGGATTACTAGTAGTAGTATCGATGGATCGCGTGAAGCAACAAGTTTTTTCTTGAGGGGCGAAGGACCTAGTTTAAAAGGAAAAAGGCGGTACACTCACAACACCCCTATCGCCGTCGCATTGCACCCCACACACGTTCGGTCCTGCACACGGCTCACGCAAACGGAACGCGCTTCGGCTTGCCTCTTCACTGACACGTGGGACTGCACTTGGAGAAACCGACCATGCGCCAAACTCCCCCTGCCCATCGCGCGAAAATCCTCCCCCACCCAAAAATTCCCCCCAAATCCTAGATTCAACCGCCCTTTGGCCAACTAGCCAATAATATTCCACAAACCCCCTCCCCCCGTCCCCCTCCACTCCATTCGCTCTGCCAAAGCCGCCCTCCCCGCCACGCCGATACGTCGGTGCCACAGTTTGTCGCGGGGACACACGGCGATCCTCTCGCTCCCACAGTACGCTCTCGTAGACTGCCGTCCTCTAGCCGCGCCGCCACCGCTGGCGACGTTCTTGTGGAGGCGCACGGCGGTCAGCGCTGCCACCGCTGGCGACGTTCGTGTGGAGACGCACGGCGGTCAGCTTCTGCCATGGTACGCGCATTCTAGACTGAGGCCCCGTGCATGTCGGTGTAGCGCTGAATGTTACCTGATAGACGCTGTTAATTTCACTATTTGCCGAAGTAGTTTACAGTCAATATGCTCTGCTTAAGAAGCTTCCTTGCCCTGTTCTGCATTCAATCTGCTTAGCTGAGATGGCATGCCAAGGCCGATTAGTTGCTAAAATATCCTGCCATATATTTATTGTGACGTAGATTGCCATGGTCTAGTAGCTAATCTGTTAGGTGAAATAGCTCTACACCGTTTTATACTCGATCTTTGTTGCTGCGATGGCCTTCGATAGTTCGATGGCTGTGTACTCGGCCTCATTGACTGTTGAAACAGCCGGCCATAATTTAGCACTCAAATATGTTTGCTGAATTAGCTTTACATATATTTTTTACTTAGATCTGCTCGTCCAAATATCTTGCCATAGCTTTAGACATCGACCTAGGCATTTTCTTCTGGACTTCAGAAAAAAGCATATATGTTTTTCCCGTAATATCTAGTAGAAGAACTAATTTGTATGTCTAATAGATGAACATGACTTGGATAACTTCTGCTCGAAGATTCTCCGCTGCATATGTCGAGGGGGTTGGAAACTTCATGAACTTTATCAGAGCTGAGTACGGTGGTCTGAAATCATATGTGCTCTGCCCGTGTAGCAGTTGTATGAATTCAGTTACAAGACCCCAGTCAACTGTGCAAAATCATCTACACTTGTATGGGATGTCGGTCACATATACTAGGTGGGTTCATCATGGTGAAGCTGTGAACGTCAATGTTATTGACTATGTGGAAGCAGCAGATCACCATCTTGATCTGCCTGATGCTTAGGTGGAATAGGAGGAGGAGGAGGAGGAGGTGGTGGCCGAGCCAGTGAGTTTGACCAACATTGAAACAATGCTACGAAATGCTCGTGCATTCCGTGAACTTTCACCTGCAGAAGAAAAACGGTGGGCCCGCATGTTGGAACAATGCAACGTGGCTGTCACCCCAGGAAATAAGTTGTCAGTATTCTCAGCTATGGTCACCTTTCTTCAGGTGAAGACATCTGAGCGGATGAACAACAAATCATTCGATGCGATGTTGGCTGCTTTCCGCAAAGCTTTCCCAGATGCGTCTGAGCTGCCACACACCTACAGTAAAATGAAGAATTTCCATCGTGCAGTTGGAATTGGATATGATATGATCCATGTTTGTAAGAATAATTGTGTTCTGTTCCGGAAGGATTATGCCAACTTAAGTGAATGCCCGAAATGCAAATCATCAAGATGGAAAGATGGCGATGCTGTGAAGAGGATTCCTCATAATGTTCTAAGACATTTTCCAATTAAACCAAGATTGCAGAGGTTGTTTCATGATGCTGAAATAAGAGAGGATGTACTGTGGCATTCTAGGAACCAGGATTTCAGAGATCAGAATGTAATGAGCCATCCATCACATGATAGTGAGTGGAAAAGCTTCAATCAGAAGCACGAAAAGTTTGCTGCTGACCCGAGAAACATTAGACTTGGCTTAGCTTCAGATGGATTTAACCCATTTGGCCACCAGAGCGCCACATATAGCATGTGGCCAGTGCTTGTTATCTCTTACCACATGCCTCCAAATGTCTGCACCAAAGAATCAAACTACATGATGGCCTTGCTCATCCCAGGTCCAAAAAGTCCTGGAAAGGATTTTGATTTGTTCATGGAGCCTCTTGTGGAGGAACTTCAACAGCTATGGAGGGGTGTTCTCACTTGAGACCTATATAGTAGCCCACCAGCTGATTTCTTTCTGTGTGCGGTTATAATTTGGTGCATCCATGATTATCCGGCTTTGGGCACTATGTCAGGGTGAACAACACATGGTTACAATGCATGTGTTCACTGTGACAGGAATCCGCTGTCATACGCAATACTTAGCAAGATCTGTTACATTGGACACCGCCATTTCCTTGCCAAGGACAAGCCGCATCCTAGAAAATACCGAAGACATGTGTTCAATGCAAAGCATGAAAACCGTGATGCGCCAAAGAGGCTCACCGCCGATGAGTTGCAAGTGGAATTAGAGAAGGTCAGGCATATTACACCAGGAAACCATCCTGATAATGGTAGCGGGAAAAGGAAGCGTGGCAGGGTAGAAGAGAGATTATTGTTTACCCGCAGGTCCACTTTGTGGGACTTGGAGTATTGGAAAGATTTGGATCTGGGGCATAATCTTGATGTGATGCACATTGAGAAAAATATATGTGACAGCATTATCGGCACACTTCTTAATATGGAAGGCAAGACGAAAGATACCTTAAAATCTAGGATTGATTTGACACACCTGGGTATCAGAAAGGATTTGCAGGTGCAAGATGAAGGTAAACCACGGGATATGGCACCACCTGTGTACGTCTTGGACAAGGTAAAAAGAAAAGAATTCTGCAAGGTCCTGTCACGTGTGAGATTCCCACATGGATTTGCTTCCAACCCTGAAAGGAGAGTCAGTGCAGATGGAGACAAGGTACAAGGGTTGAAAACTCATGACTGCCACGTCCTACTTCAAAGGGTTTTACCTGTTATCCTTAGAGGACTGGGCCGCCCTGACTTATACAGAGCAGTTGCAGAGTTGGGACAATTCTTCAGGGAACTCTGCAGTAGAAATATCAGGATAGATGCTTTGGAGCGTCTTAGAGACAAGATACCAACTATCCTATGCGACCTTGAGAAGATATATCCTCCAGCCTTCTTTGATGTGATGGTGCATTTGTCTGTTCATCTACCTGATGAGGCACTACTTAGAGGTCCAGTACAGTATGGCTGGATGTACCCTATTGAAAGGCGGCTAGGCACTTTCAAGGGCTATGTTACGAACAGAGCTAGATCCGAGGGTTCCGTTGCAGAGGCCTACATTGCTACAGAAGCATTGACATTCTGCTCAAAATACATTGAAATAGCTTATCAGCTTAGCAAAGACGTGGATGAAGACAATCCCGGGCTCAATGTTTTCGATTATTCTGTTCGAGTTACAGGGAAGAGTCGACAAGAGGACAAACCTAAAGATTTGGACAAAATGGTTTGGTATGTGTTGAATAACTGTCCTGAGATACTACCTTATATCAAGTAAGTGCTAAGTACTGCAGCTTATACATCGTAATCTACTAAACTTGCAGCACATTCTTATATATTTAGATGTTTGACGCGATCACTATGTTGTGCAGCATCTACAAAAAGGAGTTACTGCCGCAAAATCCAAGAAACATTGACAAACTGGTTATGGCAGGATTTGCGAAATGGTTCAAGAGCCATGTAAGCTTTTGAAGCGCACTGTCAGCTTTTTAATATATTGAGTACATAAGATGATCAGCTTGTCTATTTTCTAACCATAGGTTAAGAAGATGCGGGAGGATGGGCAGGCAGTTGATGATGCCCTTTACTCACTAGCAATGGGTCCTGATACTCGGGTAAGACATTATGAATCTTGCGTTGTTGGAGATGTGCGCTACAACACCCTTGCATGAGACGAAGGTAGGAAGACACAAAACAGTGCCATCATGAGCACGGATACGTATGACAAAGAGACAACTGAAATGTATGCTAACATAACAGACATTGTTCAGTTGCAGTATATCTCCAGTTTCGAGGATCATCGATGTGTGGTTCTGTTGTGCTGTCGTTGGTATAACCTGTTGGGGAACGTAGTAATTTCAAAATTTTCCTACGCAGACGCAAGATCATGGTGATGCATAGCAACGAGAGGGGAGAGAGTGTCCACGTACCCTCGTAGACCGAAAGCGGAAGCGTTAGCACAACTCGTTTGATGTAGTTGTACGTCTTCACAATCCGACCGATCAAGTACCGAACGTACGACACCTCCGAGTTTAGCACACGTTCAGCTCGATGACGTCCCTCGAACTCCGATCCAGCCGAGCTTTGAGGGAGTGTTCCGTCAGCACGACGGCGTGGTGACGATGATGATGTTCTATCGACGCAAGGCTTCGCCTAAGCACCGCTACGATATTATCGAGGTGGACTATGGTGGAGGGGGCACCGCACACGGCTAAGAGATCCAAGGGATCAATTGTTGTGTCTAGAGGTGCCCCTGCCCCCGTATATAAAGGAGCAAGGGGGAGAGGCGGCCGGCCAGGAGGAGGCGCGCCAGGGAGGAGTCCTACTCCCACCGGGAGTAGGACTCCCTCCTTTCCTAGTTGGAGTAGGAGAAGGGGGAAGGAGGAGGGAGAGAGGAAGGAAAGGGGGGCGCCGCCCCCCTCCTTGTCCAATTCGGACTAGAGGGGGAGGGGGCGCGCGGCCTGCCCTGG